>NW_027315835.1:1182891-1328797 GCF_026437365.1 Eucyclogobius newberryi
AGGGTCTGAAACAGTCTGAAACAGGGTCTGAAACAGGGTCTGAAACAGTCTGAAACAGGGTCTGAAACAGGGTCCTGAAACAGTCTGAAACAGGGTCTGAAACAGGGTCTGAAACAGTCTGAAACAGTCTGAAACAGGGTCTGAAACAGGGTCTGAAACAGGTGGTCTGAAACAGTCTGAAACAGGGTCTGAAACAGGGTCTGAAACAGGGTCTGAAACAGGGTCTGAAACAGGGTCTGAAACAGGGTCTGAAACAGGGTCTGAAACAGGGTCTGAAACAGTCCGAAACAGGGTCTGAAACAGGGTCTGAAACAGGGTCTGAAACAGTCCGAAACAGGGTCTGAAACAGGGTCTGAAACAGGGTCTGAAACAGGGTCTGAAACAGGGTCTGAAACAGGCTGAAACAGGGTCTGAAACAGTCTGAAACAGGGTCTGAAACAGGCTGAAACAGGGTCTGAAACAGGCTGAAACAGGGTCTGAAACAGGCTGAAACCGGCTGAAACAGGGTCTGAAACAGGGTCTGAAACAGTCTGAAACAGGGTCTGAAACAGGGTCTGAAACAGTCTGAAACAGGGTCTGAAACAGGGTCTGAAACAGTCTGAAACAGGGTCTGAAACAGGGTCTGAAACAGTCTGAAACAGGGTCTGAAACAGGGTCTGAAACAGTCTGAAACAGGGTCTGAAACAGGGTCTGAAACAGTCTGAAACAGTCTGAAACAGGGTCTGAAACAGGGTCTGAAACAGTCTGAAACAGTCTGAAACAGGGTCTGAAACAGGGTCTGAAACAGGGTCTGAAACAGGGTCTGAAACAGGGTCTGAAACAGTCTGAAACAGGGTCTGAAACAGGGTCTGAAACAGTCTGAAACAGGGTCTGAAACAGGGTCTGAAACAGGGTCTGAAACAGTCTGAAACAGGGTCTGAAACAGGGTCTGAAACAGTCTGAAACAGTCTGAAACAGGGTCTGAAACAGGGTCTGAAACAGGGTCTGAAACAGGGTCTGAAACAGGGTCTGAAACAGTTTGAAACAGGGTCTGAAACAGGGTCTGAAACAGGGTCTGAAACAGTCTGAAACAGGGTCTGAAACAGGGTCTGAAACAGGGTCTGAAACAGTCTGAAACAGGGTCTGAAACAGGGTCTGAAACAGGGTCTGAAACAGGGTCTGAAACAGGGTCTGAAACAGTCTGAAACAGGGTCTGAAACAGGGTCTGAAACAGGGTCTGAAACAGGCTGAAACAGTCTGAAACAGGGTCTGAAACAGGGTCTGAAACAGGGTCTGAAACAGGCTGAAACAGTCTGAAACAGGGTCTGAAACAGGGTCTGAAACAGGATCTGAAACAGGGTCTGAAACAGGGTCTGAAACAGTCTGAAACAGGGTCTGAAACAGGGTCTGAAACAGTCTGAAACAGGGTCTGAAACAGGGTCTGAAACAGTCTGAAACAGGGTCTGAAACAGGGTCTGAAACAGTCTGAAACAGGGTCTGAAACAGGGTCTGAAACAGTCTGAAAC
Source organism: Eucyclogobius newberryi (assembly GCF_026437365.1). Lineage (NCBI taxonomy): Eukaryota > Metazoa > Chordata > Actinopteri > Gobiiformes > Gobiidae > Eucyclogobius > Eucyclogobius newberryi. Next base: position 1,184,397 of record NW_027315835.1, read on the forward strand.
AGTCTGAAACAGGGTCTGAAACAGGGTCTGAAACAGTCTGAAACAGGGTCTGAAACAGGGTCTGAAACAGGGTCTGAAACAGTCTGAAACAGGGTCTGAAACAGGGTCTGAAACAGGGTCTGAAACAGGGTCTGAAACAGTCCGAAACAGGGTCTGAAACAGGGTCTGAAACAGGGTCTGAAACAGGGTCTGAAACAGGGTCTGAAACAGTCCGAAACAGGGTCTGAAACAGGGTCTGAAACAGGGTCTGAAACAGTCCGAAACAGGGTCTGAAACAGGGTCTGAAACAGGGTCTGAAACAGGGTCTGAAACAGGGTCTGAAACAGGGTCTGAAACAGGCTGAAACAGGGTCTGAAACAGTCTGAAACAGGGTCTGAAACAGGCTGAAACAGGGTCTGAAACAGGGTCTGAAACAGTCTGAAACAGGGTCTGAAACAGGGTCTGAAACAGTCTGAAACAGGGTCTGAAACAGGGTCTGAAACAGTCTGAAACAGGGTCTGAAACAGGGTCTGAAACAGTCTGAAACAGTCTGAAACAGGGTCTGAAACAGGGTCTGAAACAGTCTGAAACAGGGTCTGAAACAGGGTCTGAAACAGGGTCTGAAACAGTCTGAAACAGGGTCTGAAACAGGGTCTGAAACAGGGTCTGAAACAGGGTCTGAAACAGTCCGAAACAGGGTCTGAAACAGGGTCTGAAACAGGGTCTGAAACAGGGTCTGAAACAGGGTCTGAAACAGTCCGAAACAGGGTCTGAAACAGGGTCTGAAACAGGGTCTGAAACAGTCCGAAACAGGGTCTGAAACAGGGTCTGAAACAGGGTCTGAAACAGGGTCTGAAACAGGGTCTGAAACAGGGTCTGAAACAGGCTGAAACAGGGTCTGAAACAGTCTGAAACAGGGTCTGAAACAGGCTGAAACAGGGTCTGAAACAGGCTGAAACAGGGTCTGAAACAGGCTGAAACAGGCTGAAACAGGGTCTGAAACAGGGTCTGAAACAGTCTGAAACAGGGTCTGAAACAGGGTCTGAAACAGTCTGAAACAGGGTCTGAAACAGGGTCTGAAACAGTCTGAAACAGGGTCTGAAACAGGGTCTGAAACAGTCTGAAACAGTCTGAAACAGGGTCTGAAACAGGGTCTGAAACAGTCTGAAACAGTCTGAAACAGGTCTGAAACAGTCTGAAACAGGGTCTGAAACAGGGTCTGAAACAGTCTGAAACAGGGTCTGAAACAGGGTCTGAAACAGGGTCTGAAACAGGGTCTGAAACAGTCTGAAACAGGGTCTGAAACAGGGTCTGAAACAGGGTCTGAAACAGTCCGAAACAGGGTCTGAAACAGGGTCTGAAACAGGGTCTGAAACAGTCCGAAACAGGGTCTGAAACAGGGTCTGAAACAGGGTCTGAAACAGGGTCTGAAACAGGGTCTGAAACAGGGTCTGAAACAGTCTGAAACAGTCTGAAACAGGGTCTGAAACAGGGTCTGAAACAGGGTCTGAAACAGTCTGAAACAGGGTCTGAAACAGGGTCTGAAACAGGGTCTGAAACAGTCTGAAACAGGGTCTGAAACAGGGTCTGAAACAGGGTCTGAAACAGGCTGAAACAGGGTCTGAAACAGTCTGAAACAGGGTCTGAAACAGGGTCTGAAACAGGGTCTGAAACAGGCTGAAACAGGGTCTGAAACAGGCTGAAACAGGGTCTGAAACAGGCTGAAACAGGGTCTGAAACAGGGTCTGAAACAGGGTCTGAAACAGTCTGAAACAGTCTGAAACAGGGTCTGAAACAGTCTGAAACAGTCTGAAACAGGGTCTGAAACAGGGTCTGAAACAGGGTCTGAAACAGGGTCTGAAACAGTCTGAAACAGTCTGAAACAGGGTCTGAAACAGGGTCTGAAACAGGGTCTGAAACAGGGTCTGAAACAGTCTGAAACAGGGTCTGAAACAGGGTCTGAAACAGGGTCTGAAACAGGGTCTGAAACAGGGTCTGAAACAGTCTGAAACAGGGTCTGAAACAGGGTCTGAAACAGGGTCTGAAACAGTCTGAAACAGGGTCTGAAACAGGGTCTGAAACAGGGTCTGAAACAGGGTCTGAAACAGTCTGAAACAGGGTCTGAAACAGGGTCTGAAACAGTCTGAAACAGTCTGAAACAGGGTCTGAAACAGGGTCTGAAACAGGGTCTGAAACAGGGTCTGAAACAGGGTCTGAAACAGGGTCTGAAACAGTCTGAAACAGGGTCTGAAACAGGGTCTGAAACAGGGTCTGAAACAGTCTGAAACAGGGTCTGAAACAGGGTCTGAAACAGGGTCTGAAACAGTCTGAAACAGGGTCTGAAACAGGGTCTGAAACAGGGTCTGAAACAGGGTCTGAAACAGGGTCTGAAACAGTCTGAAACAGGGTCTGAAACAGGGTCTGAAACAGGGTCTGAAACAGGCTGAAACAGTCTGAAACAGGGTCTGAAACAGGGTCTGAAACAGGGTCTGAAACAGGCTGAAACAGTCTGAAACAGGGTCTGAAACAGGGTCTGAAACAGGATCTGAAACAGGGTCTGAAACAGTCTGAAACAGGGTCTGAAACAGGGTCTGAAACAGTCTGAAACAGGGTCTGAAACAGGGTCTGAAACAGTCTGAAACAGGGTCTGAAACAGGGTCTGAAACAGTCTGAAACAGGGTCTGAAACAGGGTCTGAAACAGTCTGAAACAGTCTGAAACAGGGTCTGAAACAGGGTCTGAAACAGGGTCTGAAACAGTCTGAAACAGGGTCTGAAACAGGGTCTGAAACAGGGTCTGAAACAGTCTGAAACAGGGTCTGAAACAGGGTCTGAAACAGGGTCTGAAACAGGGTCTGAAACAGTCCGAAACAGGGTCTGAAACAGGGTCTGAAACAGGGTCTGAAACAGGGTCTGAAACAGGGTCTGAAACAGTCCGAAACAGGGTCTGAAACAGGGTCTGAAACAGGGTCTGAAACAGTCCGAAACAGGGTCTGAAACAGGGTCTGAAACAGGGTCTGAAACAGGGTCTGAAACAGGGTCTGAAACAGGGTCTGAAACAGGCTGAAACAGGGTCTGAAACAGTCTGAAACAGGGTCTGAAACAGGCTGAAACAGGGTCTGAAACAGGCTGAAACAGGGTCTGAAACAGGCTGAAACAGGCTGAAACAGGGTCTGAAACAGGGTCTGAAACAGTCTGAAACAGGGTCTGAAACAGGGTCTGAAACAGTCTGAAACAGGGTCTGAAACAGGGTCTGAAACAGTCTGAAACAGGGTCTGAAACAGGGTCTGAAACAGTCTGAAACAGGGTCTGAAACAGGGTCTGAAACAGTCTGAAACAGGGTCTGAAACAGGGTCTGAAACAGTCTGAAACAGTCTGAAACAGGGTCTGAAACAGGGTCTGAAACAGGGTCTGAAACAGTCTGAAACAGGGTCTGAAACAGGGTCTGAAACAGGGTCTGAAACAGGGTCTGAAACAGGGTCTGAAACAGGGTCTGAAACAGTCCGAAACAGGGTCTGAAACAGGGTCTGAAACAGGGTCTGAAACAGGGTCTGAAACAGGGTCTGAAACAGTCCGAAACAGGGTCTGAAACAGGGTCTGAAACAGGGTCTGAAACAGTCCGAAACAGGGTCTGAAACAGGGTCTGAAACAGGGTCTGAAACAGGGTCTGAAACAGGGTCTGAAACAGGGTCTGAAACAGGCTGAAACAGGGTCTGAAACAGTCTGAAACAGGGTCTGAAACAGGCTGAAACAGGGTCTGAAACAGGCTGAAACAGGGTCTGAAACAGGCTGAAACAGGCTGAAACAGGGTCTGAAACAGGGTTTGAAACAGTCTGAAACAGGGTCTGAAACAGGGTCTGAAACAGTCTGAAACAGGGTCTGAAACAGGGTCTGAAACAGTCTGAAACAGGGTCTGAAACAGGGTCTGAAACAGTCTGAAACAGGGTCTGAAACAGGGTCTGAAACAGTCTGAAACAGGGTCTGAAACAGGGTCTGAAACAGTCTGAAACAGTCTGAAACAGGGTCTGAAACAGGGTCTGAAACAGTCTGAAACAGTCTGAAACAGGGTCTGAAACAGGGTCTGAAACAGGGTCTGAAACAGGGTCTGAAACAGGGTCTGAAACAGTCTGAAACAGGGTCTGAAACAGGGTCTGAAACAGTCTGAAACAGGGTCTGAAACAGGGTCTGAAACAGGGTCTGAAACAGTCTGAAACAGGGTCTGAAACAGGGTCTGAAACAGTCTGAAACAGTCTGAAACAGGGTCTGAAACAGGGTCTGAAACAGGGTCTGAAACAGGGTCTGAAACAGGGTCTGAAACAGTCTGAAACAGGGTCTGAAACAGGGTCTGAAACAGGGTCTTAAACAGTCTGAAACAGGGTCTGAAACAGGGTCTGAAACAGGGTCTGAAACAGTCTGAAACAGGGTCTGAAACAGGGTCTGAAACAGGGTCTGAAACAGGGTCTGAAACAGGGTCTGAAACAGTCTGAAACAGGGTCTGAAACAGGGTCTGAAACAGGGTCTGAAACAGGCTGAAACAGTCTGAAACAGGGTCTGAAACAGGGTCTGAAACAGGGTCTGAAACAGGCTGAAACAGTCTGAAACAGGGTCTGAAACAGGGTCTGAAACAGGATCTGAAACAGGGTCTGAAACAGGGTCTGAAACAGTCTGAAACAGGGTCTGAAACAGGGTCTGAAACAGTCTGAAACAGGGTCTGAAACAGGGTCTGAAACAGTCTGAAACAGGGTCTGAAACAGGGTCTGAAACAGTCTGAAACAGGGTCTGAAACAGGGTCTGAAACAGTCTGAAACAGTCTGAAACAGGGTCTGAAACAGGGTCTGAAACAGTCTGAAACAGGGTCTGAAACAGGGTCTGAAACAGGGTCTGAAACAGTCTGAAACAGGGTCTGAAACAGGGTCTGAAACAGGGTCTGAAACAGGGTCTGAAACAGTCCGAAACAGGGTCTGAAACAGGGTCTGAAACAGGGTCTGAAACAGGGTCTGAAACAGTCCGAAACAGGGTCTGAAACAGGGTCTGAAACAGGGTCTGAAACAGTCCGAAACAGGGTCTGAAACAGGGTCTGAAACAGGGTCTGAAACAGGGTCTGAAACAGGGTCTGAAACAGGGTCTGAAACAGGCTGAAACAGGGTCTGAAACAGTCTGAAACAGGGTCTGAAACAGGCTGAAACAGGGTCTGAAACAGGCTGAAACAGGGTCTGAAACAGGCTGAAACAGGCTGAAACAGGGTCTGAAACAGGGTCTGAAACAGTCTGAAACAGGGTCTGAAACAGGGTCTGAAACAGTCTGAAACAGGGTCTGAAACAGGGTCTGAAACAGTCTGAAACAGGGTCTGAAACAGGGTCTGAAACAGTCTGAAACAGTCTGAAACAGGGTCTGAAACAGGGTCTGAAACAGGGTCTGAAACAGTCTGAAACAGGGTCTGAAACAGGGTCTGAAACAGTCTGAAACAGTCTGAAACAGGTCTGAAACAGTCTGAAACAGGGTCTGAAACAGGGTCTGAAACAGTCTGAAACAGGGTCTGAAACAGGGTCTGAAACAGGGTCTGAAACAGTCTGAAACAGGGTCTGAAACAGGGTCTGAAACAGGGTCTGAAACAGTCCGAAACAGGGTCTGAAACAGGGTCTGAAACAGGGTCTGAAACAGTCCGAAACAGGGTCTGAAACAGGGTCTGAAACAGGGTCTGAAACAGGGTCTGAAACAGGGTCTGAAACAGGGTCTGAAACAGTCTGAAACAGTCTGAAACAGGGTCTGAAACAGGGTCTGAAACAGGGTCTGAAACAGTCTGAAACAGGGTCTGAAACAGGGTCTGAAACAGGGTCTGAAACAGTCTGAAACAGGGTCTGAAACAGGGTCTGAAACAGGGTCTGAAACAGGCTGAAACAGGGTCTGAAACAGTCTGAAACAGGGTCTGAAACAGGGTCTGAAACAGGGTCTGAAACAGGCTGAAACAGGGTCTGAAACAGGCTGAAACAGGGTCTGAAACAGGCTGAAACAGGGTCTGAAACAGGGTCTGAAACAGGGTCTGAAACAGTCTGAAACAGTCTGAAACAGGGTCTGAAACAGTCTGAAACAGTCTGAAACAGGGTCTGAAACAGGGTCTGAAACAGGGTCTGAAACAGGGTCTGAAACAGTCTGAAACAGTCTGAAACAGGGTCTGAAACAGGGTCTGAAACAGGGTCTGAAACAGGGTCTGAAACAGTCTGAAACAGGGTCTGAAACAGGGTCTGAAACAGGGTCTGAAACAGGGTCTGAAACAGTCTGAAACAGGGTCTGAAACAGGGTCTGAAACAGGGTCTGAAACAGTCTGAAACAGGGTCTGAAACAGGGTCTGAAACAGGGTCTGAAACAGGGTCTGAAACAGTCTGAAACAGGGTCTGAAACAGGGTCTGAAACAGTCTGAAACAGTCTGAAACAGGGTCTGAAACAGGGTCTGAAACAGGGTCTGAAACAGGGTCTGAAACAGGGTCTGAAACAGGGTCTGAAACAGTCTGAAACAGGGTCTGAAACAGGGTCTGAAACAGGGTCTGAAACAGTCTGAAACAGGGTCTGAAACAGGGTCTGAAACAGGGTCTGAAACAGTCTGAAACAGGGTCTGAAACAGGGTCTGAAACAGTCTGAAACAGGGTCTGAAACAGGGTCTGAAACAGGGTCTGAAACAGGCTGAAACAGTCTGAAACAGGGTCTGAAACAGGGTCTGAAACAGGCTGAAACAGTCTGAAACAGGGTCTGAAACAGGGTCTGAAACAGGATCTGAAACAGGGTCTGAAACAGGGTCTGAAACAGTCTGAAACAGGGTCTGAAACAGGGTCTGAAACAGTCTGAAACAGGGTCTGAAACAGGGTCTGAAACAGTCTGAAACAGGGTCTGAAACAGGGTCTGAAACAGTCTGAAACAGGGTCTGAAACAGGGTCTGAAACAGTCTGAAACAGTCTGAAACAGGGTCTGAAACAGGGTCTGAAACAGGGTCTGAAACAGTCTGAAACAGGGTCTGAAACAGGGTCTGAAACAGGGTCTGAAACAGTCTGAAACAGGGTCTGAAACAGGGTCTGAAACAGGGTCTGAAACAGGGTCTGAAACAGTCCGAAACAGGGTCTGAAACAGGGTCTGAAACAGGGTCTGAAACAGGGTCTGAAACAGGGTCTGAAACAGTCCGAAACAGGGTCTGAAACAGGGTCTGAAACAGGGTCTGAAACAGTCCGAAACAGGGTCTGAAACAGGGTCTGAAACAGGGTCTGAAACAGGGTCTGAAACAGGGTCTGAAACAGGGTCTGAAACAGGCTGAAACAGGGTCTGAAACAGTCTGAAACAGGGTCTGAAACAGGCTGAAACAGGGTCTGAAACAGGCTGAAACAGGGTCTGAAACAGGCTGAAACAGGCTGAAACAGGGTCTGAAACAGGGTCTGAAACAGTCTGAAACAGGGTCTGAAACAGGGTCTGAAACAGTCTGAAACAGGGTCTGAAACAGGGTCTGAAACAGTCTGAAACAGGGTCTGAAACAGGGTCTGAAACAGTCTGAAACAGGGTCTGAAACAGGGTCTGAAACAGTCTGAAACAGGGTCTGAAACAGGGTCTGAAACAGTCTGAAACAGTCTGAAACAGGGTCTGAAACAGGGTCTGAAACAGTCTGAAACAGTCTGAAACAGGGTCTGAAACAGGGTCTGAAAAAGGGTCTGAAACAGGGTCTGAAACAGTCTGAAACAGGGTCTGAAACAGGGTCTGAAACAGTCTGAAACAGGGTCTGAAACAGGGTCTGAAACAGGGTCTGAAACAGTCTGAAACAGGGTCTGAAACAGGGTCTGAAACAGTCTGAAACAGTCTGAAACAGGGTCTGAAACAGGGTCTGAAACAGGGTCTGAAACAGGGTCTGAAACAGGGTCTGAAACAGTCTGAAACAGGGTCTGAAACAGGGTCTGAAACAGGGTCTGAAACAGTCTGAAACAGGGTCTGAAACAGGGTCTGAAACAGGGTCTGAAACAGTCTGAAACAGGGTCTGAAACAGGGTCTGAAACAGGGTCTGAAACAGGGTCTGAAACAGGGTCTGAAACAGTCTGAAACAGGGTCTGAAACAGGGTCTGAAACAGGGTCTGAAACAGGCTGAAACAGTCTGAAACAGGGTCTGAAACAGGGTCTGAAACAGGGTCTGAAACAGGCTGAAACAGTCTGAAACAGGGTCTGAAACAGGGTCTGAAACAGGATCTGAAACAGGGTCTGAAACAGGGTCTGAAACAGTCTGAAACAGGGTCTGAAACAGGGTCTGAAACAGTCTGAAACAGGGTCTGAAACAGGGTCTGAAACAGTCTGAAACAGGGTCTGAAACAGGGTCTGAAACAGTCTGAAACAGGGTCTGAAACAGGGTCTGAAACAGTCTGAAACAGTCTGAAACAGGGTCTGAAACAGGGTCTGAAACAGTCTGAAACAGGGTCTGAAACAGGGTCTGAAACAGGGTCTGAAACAGTCTGAAACAGGGTCTGAAACAGGGTCTGAAACAGGGTCTGAAACAGGGTCTGAAACAGTCCGAAACAGGGTCTGAAACAGGGTCTGAAACAGGGTCTGAAACAGGGTCTGAAACAGGGTCTGAAACAGTCCGAAACAGGGTCTGAAACAGGGTCTGAAACAGGGTCTGAAACAGTTCGAAACAGGGTCTGAAACAGGGTCTGAAACAGGGTCTGAAACAGGGTCTGAAACAGGGTCTGAAACAGGGTCTGAAACAGGCTGAAACAGGGTCTGAAACAGTCTGAAACAGGGTCTGAAACAGGCTGAAACAGGGTCTGAAACAGGCTGAAACAGGGTCTGAAACAGGCTGAAACAGGGTCTGAAACAGGGTCTGAAACAGGGTCTGAAACAGTCTGAAACAGGGTCTGAAACAGGGTCTGAAACAGTCTGAAACAGGGTCTGAAACAGGGTCTGAAACAGTCTGAAACAGGGTCTGAAACAGGGTCTGAAACAGTCTGAAACAGGGTCTGAAACAGGGTCTGAAACAGGGTCTGAAACAGTCTGAAACAGGGTCTGAAACAGGGTCTGAAACAGTCTGAAACAGTCTGAAACAGGTCTGAAACAGTCTGAAACAGGGTCTGAAACAGGGTCTGAAACAGTCTGAAACAGGGTCTGAAACAGGGTCTGAAACAGGGTCTGAAACAGTCTGAAACAGGGTCTGAAACAGGGTCTGAAACAGGGTCTGAAACAGTCCGAAACAGGGTCTGAAACAGGGTCTGAAACAGGGTCTGAAACAGTCCGAAACAGGGTCTGAAACAGGGTCTGAAACAGGGTCTGAAACAGGGTCTGAAACAGGGTCTGAAACAGGGTCTGAAACAGTCTGAAACAGTCTGAAACAGGGTCTGAAACAGGGTCTGAAACAGGGTCTGAAACAGGGTCTGAAACAGTCTGAAACAGGGTCTGAAACAGGGTCTGAAACAGGGTCTGAAACAGTCTGAAACAGGGTCTGAAACAGGGTCTGAAACAGGGTCTGAAACAGGCTGAAACAGGGTCTGAAACAGTCTGAAACAGGGTCTGAAACAGGGTCTGAAACAGGGTCTGAAACAGGCTGAAACAGGGTCTGAAACAGGCTGAAACAGGCTGAAACAGGGTCTGAAACAGGGTCTGAAACAGGGTCTGAAACAGGCTGAAACAGGGTCTGAAACAGGGTCTGAAACAGGGTCTGAAACAGGGTCTGAAACAGGGTCTGAAACAGGCTGAAACACTCACTGGTTCTGGAGGAAGTCACATGTTTCCTCCATGACTCGGCAGATTCCCAGATGGTCCACGTCGCTCATGGAGAAGAACTTTACACCAAGATGTTTGAGGATGAAGCTGTGGAGCAGGTCAGAGGTCAGAGGATGAGGCACAGGTCAGAGGAAGAGGTCAGAGGATGAGGCACAGGTCAGAGGAAGAGGTCAGAGGAAGAGGTCAGAGGAAGAGGCACAGGTCAGAGGAAGAGGTCAGAGGTCAGAAGAAGAGGCACAGGTCAGAGGAAGAGGTCAGAGGTCAGAAGAAGAGGCACAGGTCAGAGGAAGAGGTCAGAGGAAAAGGTCAGAAGAAGAGGCACAGGTCAGAGGTCAGAGGTCACAGAAGACTTTCAGATGAACGTACTGTTCTCCAGGATCCACGTCCCTCAGGCCAATGTAAACCAGGTGTTTGGCCCAAAGGCACGGGGTCACCCACGAGAAGTTAGGCAGGAGCGGAATCTGACCAGAAACACAACATAAGACCATAAGACCACAAGAACATAAGACCACAAGACCATGAGACCATAAGACCACAAGACCATGAGACCACAAGAACATAAGACCACAAGAACATAAGACCACAAGAACATAAGACCATGTGAACATAAGACCACAAGAACATAAGAACATAAGACCACAAGAACATAAGAACATAAGACCACAAGAACATAAGACCACAAGAACATAAGACCATGTGAACATAAGACCACAAGAACATAAGAACATAAGACCACAAGAACATAAGACGATAAGACCACAAGACCACAAGAACATAAGACCACAAGACCACAAGACCATAAGAACATAAGACCACAAGAACATAAGACCACAAGAACATAAGACCACAAGACCATAAGACCACAAGACCATGAGACCATAAGAACATAAGACCACAAGAACATAAGACCACAAGAACATAAGACCACAAGACCATAAGACCATAAGACCACAAGAACATAAGACCATGAGACCATAAGAACATAAGACCACAAGAACATAAGACCACAAGAACATAAGACCACAAGACCATAAGACCATGAGACCATAAGACCACAAGACCACAAGAACATAAGACCACAAGACCACAAGAACATAAGACCACAAGAACATAAGACCACAAGACCATAAGACCACAAGAACATAAGACCACAAGAACATAAGACCACAAGAACATAAGAACATAAGACCACAAGAACATAAGACCACAAGAACATGAGACCACAAGACCATAAGACCACAAGAACATAAGAACATAAGACCACAAGAACATAAGACCACAAGACCATAAGACCATAGGACCATAAGACCATAGGACCATAAGACCATCTTTACACACAATGAGACAAACACAACTAAACAAAGTGAGAATAAGTCTGGACTTAGATTCTGTTAAAGTCACTGGTGAGAGGAGTGAGACAGGGCTGTGCTTGGTCCCTTCTGTTGTTCACGTTGTACTTGTTTATTAGACAATCGGAAACATTTGAATGGACAGAACATCACAATGTCCTACTGCAGACGATGTCCTACTGCAGACCACGTCCTACTACCGCAGACGACGTCCTACTGCAGATCATGTCCCGCTGCAGAAGACGTCCTACAGCAGACGACGTCCTACTATTTTTAACCAAACCAGACATTTTCAGACCTGATGCATTTCCTCCATGATCTAGGTCCAATGTCTTTTACAAACTGAATGTCCAACAAAATGGAATTCCTCCGAGGAACATCTCTGAACGTCTCCTCTGAACGTCTCCTCTGAACGTCTCCTCTGAACGTCTCCTCTGAACATCTCTTCTGAACGTCTCCTCTGAACGTCTCCTCTGAACGTCTCCTCTGAACGTCTCCTCTGAACGTCTCCTCTGAACGTCTCCTCTGAACATCTCCTCTGAACGTCTCCTCTGAACGTCTCCTCTGAATGTCTCTTCTGAACGTCTCCTCTGAACGTCTCCTCTGAACGTGCACCTTGTCTCGGAGGTCTCGGAGGAGGAAGCTGAGCGGTTGACCGTGAAGATTCCCCGTCCCAGAAGTCAGCGGAGTGTTGATGTCAGCGTGAGCGTCCACCCAGACCACAGAGAGGTCTCCTACTGCAGCAGAGTGACCATGAACTGAGCCCAGAGCCAGGCTGAGGAGAGAAGAGCCAGAACATGAGAAGAACATGAGAGGAACATGAGAAGAACATGAGAAGAACATGAGAAGAACATGAGAAGAACATGAGAAGAACATGAGAGGTACATGCGAGGAACATGAGAAGAACATGAGAAGAACATGAGAGGAACATGCGAGGAACATGAGAAGAACATGAGAAGAACATGAGAAGAACATGAGAAGAACATGAGAGGAACATGAGAAGAACATGAGAAGAACATGAGAAGAACATGAGAGGAACATGAGAGGAACATGCGAGGAACATGAGAAGAACATGAGAAGAACATGAGAGGAACATGAGAGGAACATGCGAGGAACATGAGAAGAACATGAGAGGAACATGAGAAGAACATGAGAAGAACATGAGAAGAACATGAGAAGAACATGAGAGGAACATGAGAAGAACATGAGAGGAACATGAGAGGAACATGAGAAGAACATGAGAGGAACATGAGAGGAACATGAGAGGAACATGCGAGGAACATGAGAAGAACATGAGAAGAACATGAGAGGAACATGAGAAGAACATGAGAAGAACATGAGAAGAACATGAGAAGAACATGAGAAGAACATGAGAAGAACATGAGAGGAACATGAGAAGAACATGAGAGGAACATGAGAGGAACATGAGAAGAACATGAGAAGAACATGAGAAGAACATGAGAAGAACATGAGAGGAACATGCGAGGAACATGAGAAGAACATGAGAAGAACATGAGAAGAACATGAGAAGAACATGAGAGGTACATGCGAGGAACATGAGAAGAACATGAGAAGAACATGAGAGGAACATGCGAGGAACATGAGAAGAACATGAGAAGAACATGAGAAGAACATGAGAAGAACATGAGAGGAACATGAGAAGAACATGAGAAGAACATGAGAAGAACATGAGAGGAACATGAGAGGAACATGCGAGGAACATGAGAAGAACATGAGAAGAACATGAGAGGAACATGAGAGGAACATGCGAGGAACATGAGAAGAACATGAGAGGAACATGAGAAGAACATGAGAAGAACATGAGAAGAACATGAGAAGAACATGAGAGGAACATGAGAAGAACATGAGAGGAACATGAGAGGAACATGAGAAGAACATGAGAAGAACATGAGAAGAACATGAGAGGAACATGAGAGGAACATGAGAAGAACATGAGAGGAACATGAGAGGAACATGAGAGGAACATGCGAGGAACATGAGAAGAACATGAGAAGAACATGAGAGGAACATGAGAAGAACATGAGAAGAACATGAGAAGAACATGAGAAGAACATGAGAAGAACATGAGAAGAACATGAGAAGAACATGAGAGGAACATGAGAAGAACATGAGAGGAACATGAGAGGAACATGAGAAGAACATGAGAAGAACATGAGAGGAACATGAGAAGAACATGAGAGGAACATGAGAGGAACATGAGAAGAACATGAGAAGAACATGAGAAGAACATGAGAGGAACATGAGAGGAACATGAGAAGAACATGAGAGGAACATGAGAGGAACATGAGAGGAACATGCGAGGAACATGAGAAGAACATGAGAAGAACATGAGAGGAACATGAGAAGAACATGAGAAGAACATGAGAAGAACATGAGAAGAACATGAGAAGAACATGAGAAGAACATGAGAGGAACATGAGAAGAACATGAGAGGAACATGAGAGGAACATGAGAAGAACATGAGAAGAACATGAGAAGAACATGAGAGGAACATGCGAGGAACATGAGAAGAACATGAGAAGAACATGAGAGGAACATGAGAAGAACATGAGAAGAACATGAGAAGAACATGACAGGAACATGAGAAGAACATGAGAGGAACATGAGAAGAACATGAGAAGAACATGAGAGGAACATGAGAGGAACATGAGAAGAACATGAGAAGAACATGAGAGGAACATGAGAGGATCATGAGAGGAACATGAGAGGAACATGAGAAGAACATGAGAGGAACATGAGAAGAACATGAGAAGAACATGAGAGGAAGATGAGAAGAACATGAGAGGAACATGAGAGGAACATGAGAGGAACATGCGAGGAACATGCGAGGAACATGAGAAGAACATGAGAAGAACATGAGAAGAACATGAGAGGAACATGAGAAGAACATGAGAAGAACATGAGAGGAACATGAGAAGAACATGAGAGGAACATGAGAGGAACATGAGAAGAACATGAGAAGAACATGAGAGGAGCATGAGAGGAGCACGAGAGGAACATGAGAGGAACATGAGAAGAACATGAGAGGAACATGAGAGGAACATGAGAAGAACATGAGAAGAACATGAGAAGAACATGAGAAGAACATGAGAGGAACATGAGAGGAACATGAGAGGAACATGAGAAGAACATGAGAGGAACATGAGAGGAACATGAGAAGAACATGAGAGGAACATGAGAGGAACATGAGAAGAACATGAGAAGAACATGAGAGGAACATGAGAGGAACATGTGAGGAACATGAGAGGAACATGAGAGGAACATGAGAAGAACATGAGAGGAACATGAGAGGAACATGAGAAGAACATGAGAGGAACATGAGAGGAACATGTGAGGAACATGAGAGGAACATGAGAGGAACATGAGAAGAACATGAGAAGAACATGAGAGGAACATGAGAAGAACATGAGAAGAACATGAGAAGAACATGAGAGGAACATGTGAAGAACATGAGAAGAACATGAGAGGAACATGCGAGGAACATGAGAAGAACATGAGAAGAACATGAGAAGAACATGAGAGGAACATGAGAGGAACATGAGAAGAACATGAGAGGAACATGAGAAGAACATGAGAAGAACATGAGAAGAACATGAGAGGAACATGAGAGGAACATGAGAAGAACATGAGAAGAACATGAGAAGAACATGAGAGGAACATGAGAGGAACATGAGAAGAACATGAGAGGAACATGAGAAGAACATGAGAGGAACATGAGAGGAACATGAGAAGAACATGAGAAGAACATGAGAGGAACATGAGAAGAACGTCCACCAGACCACAGAGAGTCCTGCTCCTGGTCTCAGTCCTGCTCCTGGTCTCAGTCCTGGTCCTGGTCTCACCTGTGGTCTCCTCCTAACATCAGTGCTGTATGTCCCTCCCTCTTCACCTCCTGCAGTGCCTGTGACAGCCTGTGGGCGGCGCTGCCGACAGCACGAGGGTTTCTGACTCCGCCCACAGGGGCGTCGTTAGAAAACGCCTTGAACTCCAGGTCCCCGAAGTCTTTCACCGGAACACCTGCAAGTACAAGTATTCAAGTACGCAGGTATTCAAGTACGCAAGTATTCAAGTACGCAAGTATTCAAGTACAAGTATTCAAGTACAAGTATTCAAGTACGCAGGTATTCAAGTACGCAAGTATTCAAGTACGCAAGTATTCAAGTACAAGTATTCAAGTACAAGTATTCAAGTACGCAGGTATTCAAGTACGCAAGTATTCAAGTACGCAAGTATTCAAGTACAAGTATTCAAGTACAAGTATTCAAGTACAAGTATTCAAGTACGCAAGTATTCAAGTATGCAAGTATTCAAGTACAAGTATTCAAGTACGCAAGTATTCAAGTACGCAAGTATTCATGTACAAGTATGCAAGTACACAAGTATTCAAGTACAAGTATTCAAGTACAAGTATTCAAGTACGCAAGTATTCAAGTACAAGTATTCAAGTACGCAAGTATTCAAGTACAAGTATTCAAGTACAAGTATTCAAGTACGCAAGTATTCAAGTACAAGTATTCAAGTACACAAGTATTCAAGTACAGGTATTCAAGTACGCAAGTATTCAAGTACAAGTATTCAAGTACAAGTATTCAAGTACAAGTATTCAAGTACGCAAGTATTCAAGTACAAGTATTCAAGTACGCAAGTACGCAAGTACAGGTATTCAAGTACAAGTATTCAAGTACAAGTATTCAAGTACAAGTATTCAAGTACAAGTATTCAAGTACAAGTATTCAAGTACGCAAGTATTCAAGTACAAGTATTCAAGTACGCAAGTACGCAAGTATGCAAGTATTCAAGTACAAGTATTCAAGTACGGAAGTATTCAAGTACGCAAGTATTCACGTGTTAAAGTACATACTTAGTACTAAAGCATTGAAGTACAGGGAGGGCATCTGACACACAGTTCATATTTGTCTGAACTCTGGAGCTTAAACAGATCAATATTCTAAAGTAAAGTTTAAATGTGACAAAGTCAAACTTTATTTTACTCTGTGTGTGTCTCATTGTGTGTAAAGATGGTCTTATGTCGTCTTGTGTGTGTCTCATTGTGTGTAAAGATGGTCTTATGTCGTCTTGTGTCTTTGTGGATTCAGTTTGTTCCGTTCTTTTGGACATAATTGAGGTGAATAAACGTCTCGTTCAGAACAGAAATAGTCTCTATGAGGCACAGTCCAGTCAAAACATGACTTTCTGACCTTGTGTCCGCAGCAGCTCCACGAGTCCAGCCTCACGGATCCGACTCGGACCCAGCTCCACACCAGGACGAGGCTGAGGACAGAGAGAGGACGAGGGAGAAGGAGACATGGGTTAGGACACAGGAGAACTGAAAGGAGACAAGGAGACAAGAGAGGAGACGAGGAGACACCTGTCCCTCGTCTCACGTGACTCACCTGTCCTTTGTTGAACGGCGCACCCACGAGACCCACGGAGGTCACGCGCGTGGGTCCGTGGTGCGCACGCGCGGGGGTCACGGAGCGCACGAGCCCCTGCAGAGTCCTCGCGCTCTTCATCGTGTCCCGGTCTGCGCGTGCGTGAACGTGAGCGCGCGGTGAGTGACCGCGAGCGCAGCGCGAGCCTTTATAAAGCCCGGGTCAGGGGCGGCGGCGTGACGTCACTGACGTCACTCATTCATCCCAAAGAAAATAAAACTGTTTCTCATTCAACAGTCTCCATGGCAACGGTCAATATTCACCTGAAGACCTGGTTTAGACCTGGTTTAGTCCTGGTTTAGACCTGGTTTAGACCTGGTTTAGTCCTGGTTTAGTCCTGGTTTAGTCCTGGTTTAGTCCTGGTTTAGACCTGGTTTAGACCTGGTTTAGTCCTGGTTTAGACCTGGTTTAGACCTGGTTTAGTCTTGGTTTAGTCTTGGTTTAGATCTGGTTTAGACCTGGTTTAGTCCTGGTTTAGACCTGGTTTAGACCTGGTTTAGTCCTGGTTTAGTCCTGGTTTAGTCCTGGTTTAGACCTGGTTTAGTCCTGGTTTAGTCCTGGTTTAGACCTGGTTTAGACCTGGTTTAGTCCTGGTTTAGACCTGGTTTAGACCTGGTTTAGTCCTGGTTTAGACCTGGTTTAATCCTGGTTTAGACCTGGTTTAGTCCTGGTTTAGACCTGGTTTAGTACTGGTTTAGACCTGGTTTAGTCCTGGTTTAGACCTGGTTTAGTCCTGGTTTAGACCTGGTTTAGTCCTGGTTTAGACCTGGTTTAGACCTGGTTTAGTCTTGGTTTAGTCTTGGTTTAGATCTGGTTTAGACCTGGTTTAATCTTGGTTTAGTCCTGGTTTAGACCTGGTTTAGTCCTGGTTTAGATCTGGTTTGGTCCTGGTTTAGACCTGGTTTAGTCTTGGTTTAGACCTGGTTTAGACCTGGTTTAGTCCTGGTTTAGACCTGGTTTAGACCTGGTTTAGTCTTGGTTTAGTCTTGGTTTAGATCTGGTTTAGTCCTGGTTTAGACCTGGTTTAGTCTTGGTTTAGACCTGGTTTAGACCTGGTTTAGTCCTGGTTTAGACCTGGTTTAGACCTGGTTTAATCCTGGTTTAGTCCTGGTTTAGTCCTGGTTTAGACCTGGTTTAGACCTGGTTTAATCCTGGTTTAGTCCTGGTTTAGTCCTGGTTTAATCCTGGCTTAATCTTGGTTTAGTCCTGGTTTAGACCTGGTTTAGACCTGGTTTAGTCCTGGTTTAGTCCTGGTTTAGTCCTGGTTTAGACCTGGTTTAGTCCTGGTTTAATCCTGGTTTAGACCTGGTTTAGACCTGGTTTAGTCCTGGTTTAGACCTGGTTTAGTCCTGGTTTAGACCTGGTTTGGACCTGGTTTAGTCTTGGTTTAGTCCTGGTTTAGACCTGGTTTAGTCCTGGTTTAGGCCTGGTTTAGTCCTGGTTTAGACCTGGTTTAGTCCTGGTTTAGACCTGGTTTAGTCCTGGTTTAGACCTGGTTTAGTCTTGGTTTAGTTCTGGTTTAGACCTGGTTTAGACCTGGTTTAGACCTGGTTTAGTCCTGGTTTAGACCTGGTTTAGTCCTGGTTTAGACCTGGTTTAGTCTTGGTTTAGTTCTGGTTTAGACCTGGTTTAGTCCTGGTTTGGACCTGGTTTAGTCCTGGTTTAGAGATGGTTTAGTCCTGGTTTAGTCCTGGTTTAGACCTGGTTTAGTCCTGGTTTAGTCCTGGTTTAGTCCTGGTTTAGACCTGGTTTAGACCTGGTTTAGTCCTGGTTTAGTCCTGGTTTAGTCCTGGTTTAGACCTGGTTTACTCCTGGTTTAGACCTGGTTTAGACCTGGTTTAGTCCTGGTTTAGACCTGGTTTAATCCTGGTTTAGACCTGGTTTAGTCCTGGTTTAGACCTGGTTTAGTACTGGTTTAGACCTGGTTTAGTCCTGGTTTAATCCTGGTTTAGACCTGGTTTGGTCCAGGTTTAGTCCTGGTTTAGACCTGGTTTAGACCTGGTTTAGTCTTGGTTTAGTCTTGGTTTAGATCTGGTTTAGACCTGGTTTAGACCTGGTTTAGACCTGGTTTAGTCCTGGTTTAGTCCTGGTTTAGACCTGGTTTAGACCTGGTTTAGTCTTGGTTTAGTCTTGGTTTAGATCTGGTTTAGTCCTGGTTTAGACCTGGTTTAGTCTTGGTTTAGACCTGGTTTAGACCTGGTTTAGTCCTGGTTTAGACCTGGTTTAGTCTTGGTTTAGACCTGGTTTAGACCTGGTTTAGTCCTGGTTTAGACCTGGTTTAGTCTTGGTTTAGACCTGGTTTAGACCTGGTTTAGTCTTGGTTTAGTCTTGGTTTAGATCTGGTTTAGTCCTGGTTTAGACCTGGTTCAGTCTTGGTTTAGACCTGGTTTAGACCTGGTTTAGTCCTGGTTTAGACCTGGTTTAGTCTTGGTTTAGACCTGGTTTAGACCTGGTTTAGTCTTGGTTTAGTCTTGGTTTAGATCTGGTTTAGTCCTGGTTTAGACCTGGTTTAGTCTTGGTTTAGACCTGGTTTAGACCTGGTTTAGTCCTGGTTTAGACCTGGTTTAGACCTGGTTTAGTCTTGGTTTAGTCCTGGTTTAGACCTGGTTTAGTCTTGGTTTAGACCTGGTTTAGACCTGGTTTAGTCCTGGTTTAGACCTGGTTTAGACCTGGTTTAATCCTGGTTTAGTCCTGGTTTAGTCCTGGTTTAATCCTGGTTTAGACCTGGTTTAGTCCTGGTTTAGACCTGGTTTAATCTTGGTTTAGTCCTGGTTTAGACCTGGTTTAGACCTGGTTTAGTCCTGGTTTAGTCCTGGTTTAGACCTGGTTTAGACCTGGTTTAGTCCTGGTTTAGTCCTGGTTTAGACCTGGTTTAGACCTGGTTTAGACCTGGTTTAGTCTTGGTTTAGTCTTGGTTTAGATCTGGTTTAGTCCTGGTTTAGACCTGGTTTAGTCCTGGTTTAGACCTGGTTTAGTCTTGGTTTAGTCTTGGTTTAGATCTGGTTTAGTCCTGGTTTAGACCTGGTTTAGTCCTGGTTTAGACCTGGTTTAGTCTTGGTTTAGTCTTGGTTTAGATCTGGTTTAGTCCTGGTTTAGTCCTGGTTTAGACCTGGTTTAGACCTGGTTTAGTCTTGGTTTAGTCTTGGTTTAGATCTGGTTTAGTCCTGGTTTAGACCTGGTTTAGTCTTGGTTTAGACCTGGTTTAATCCTGGTTTAGTCCTGGTTTAGACCTGGTTTAGTCTTGGTTTAGACCTGGTTTAGTCCTGGTTTAGTCCTGGTTTAGACCTGGTTTAATCCTGGTTTAGTTCTGGTTTAGACCTGGTTTAGTCTTGGTTTAGTCCTGGTTTAGTCCTGGTTTAGACCTGGTTTAGTCCTGGTTTAGACCTGGTTTAATCCTGGTTTAGACCTGGTTTAGTCCTGGTTTAGACCTGGTTTAATCCTGGTTTAGACCTGGTTTAGACCTGGTTTAATCCTGGTTTAGACCTGGTTTAGACCTGGTTTAGACCTGGTTTAATCCTGGTTTAGTCCTGGTTTAGACCTGGTTTAGACCTGGTTTAGTCTTGGTTTAGTCTTGGTTTAGATCTGGTTTAGACCTGGTTTAGTCTTGGTTTAGTCTTGGTTTAGATCTGGTTTAGTCCTGGTTTAGACCTGGTTTAGTCTTGGTTTAGACCTGGTTTAATCCTGGTTTAGACCTGGTTTAGACCTGGTTTAATCCTGGTTTAGACCTGGTTTAGTCCTGGTTTAGACCTGGTTTAATCCTGGTTTAGACCTGGTTTAGACCTGGTTTAATCCTGGTTTAGACCTGGTTTAGACCTGGTTTAGTCCTGGTTTAGACCTGGTTTAGACCTGGTTTAGTCTTGTTTTAGTCTTGGTTTAGATCTGGTTTAGACCTGGTTTAGTCTTGGTTTAGTCTTGGTTTAGATCTGGTTTAGTCCTGGTTTAGACCTGGTTTAGTCTTGGTTTAGACCTGGTTTAATCCTGGTTTAGTCCTGGTTTAGACCTGGTTTAGTCTTGGTTTAGACCTGGTTTAGTCCTGGTTTAGTTCTGGTTTAGACCTGGTTTAGTCTTGGTTTAGTCCTGGTTTAGTCCTGGTTTAGTCCTGGTTTAGACCTGGTTTAGTCCTGGTTTAGACCTGGTTTAAACCTGGTTTAGACCTGGTTTAGACCTGGTTTAATCCTGGTTTAGTCCTGGTTTAGACCTGGTTTAATCCTGGTTTAGACCTGGTTTAGTCCTGGTTTAGACCTGGTTTAAACCTGGTTTAGACCTGGTTTAGACCTGGTTTAATCCTGGTTTAGACCTGGTTTAGTCCTGGTTTAGACCTGGTTTAAACCTGGTTTAGACCTGGTTTAGACCTGGTTTAATCCTGGTTTAGACCTGGTTTAGTCCTGGTTTAGACCTGGTTTAAACCTGGTTTAGACCTGGTTTAGACCTGGTTTAATCCTGGTTTAGACCTGGTTTAAAGAAAGTGAAGAAACAAATAAAATACACAATTATCTGTTTAATCTTACATTTTATTATAGGTCATTTCAACAGTGAAAAGTTCTGTAGGTTCTGCTGCAGGTTCTTCTGTAGGTTCTGCTGCAGGTTCTTCTGTAGGTTCTGCTGCAGGTTCTTTTGTAGGTTCTGCTGCAGGTTCTTTTGTAGGTTCTGCTGCAGGTTCTTCTGTAGGTTCTGCTGCAGGTTCTTTTGTAGGTTCTGCTGCAGGTTCTTCTGTAGGTTCTCTTGTAGGTTCTGCTGCAGGTTCTTCTGTAGGTTCTGCTGCAGGTTCTTCTGTAGGTTCTGCTGCAGGTTCTTCTGTAGGTTCTCTTGTAGGTTCTGCTGCAGGTTCCGCTGCAGGTTCTTTTGTAGGTTCTGCTGCAGGTTCTGCTGCAGGTTCTGCTGCAGGTTCTTCTGTAGGTTCTGCTGCAGGTTCTTCTGCAGGTTCTGCTGCAGGTTCTTCTGTAGGTTCTGCTGCAGGTTCTTCTGCAGGTTCTGCTGCAGGTTCTTCTGTAGGTTCTCTTGTAGGTTCTGCTGCAGGTTCCGCTGCAGGTTCTTCTGTAGGTTCTCCTGTAGGCTCCTCAGAAGTAGGTCTGCAGAGGTTCTCCGAGCACGTTCTCCATCTCCTGCACCACCCGCTGCACCTCCTTCTCCACCTCCTCACTCTCATCTGGAAAACAGTTTGTTTCAGTTTGTAAACTTTATATTTGGAGGAGTCTAAAGCAGGAGCTTCATGTGTGGATGGTCTCCATGGAGACCAGCAGGAGGAGGAGCTTCATGTGTGGATGGTCTCCATGGAGACCAGCAGGAGGAGGAGCTTCATGTGTGGATGGTCTCCATGGAGACCAGCAGGAGGAGCTGACCTTCCATGAGCTCGGCGAGGAAGGGGATGGTCTCCGGCAGCAGGACCAGGTAATTCTCTCTGAGTCGGAGGCAAAGTTCTAGAAGAGCAGCCAACGACGCCAACCGGACCTGAAACACAGGGTTCTGTTCAAGGCCAAGAACCGGGTCCGGGTCTGGGTCTGGTCTGGTCCGGGTCAGGTCCGGGTCTGGTCTGGTCCGGGTCTGGTCTGGTCCGGGTCTGGTCCGGGTCTGGTCTGGTCGGGGCCTGGTCCAGGTCTGGTCTGGTCCGGGTCTGGTCTGGTCTGGTCTGGTCTGGTCCGGGTCTGGTCCGGGTCTACAGTCGGACCTGGTGGTTCTGGTTCCTGGTCTTCAGGAGGATCTTGTAGTTGAGAGTTTTCCACTGAGCGTCGTCGGCCAAAGCCACAGAAAACTGACCCAGACACGGAACCAGAGACTGAGACAATGTGAGGTTCTCCAGCTGCAACACACAACACAGGGGCTAAAGCAGGGCTAAACCAGGGCTAAAGCAGGACTAAACCAGGGCTAAAGCAGGACTAAAGCAGAGCTAAAGCAGGGCTAAAGCAGGACTAAAGCAGGACTAAAGCAGGACTAAAGCAGGACTAAAGCAGGACTAAAGCAGGACTAAAGCAGGGCTAAAGCAGGACTAAAGCAGAGCTAAAGCAGGACTATAGCAGGACTAAAGCAGGACTAAAGCAGGACTAAAGCAGGACTAAAGCAGGACTAAAGCAGGGCTAAAGCAGGACTAAAGCAGGACTAAAGCAGAGCTAAAGCAGGGCTAAAGCAGGTCTAAAGCAGGGCTAAAGCAGGACTAAAGCAGGACTAAAGCAGGACTATAGCAGGACTAAAGCAGGGCTAAACCAGGGCTAAAGCAGGACTAAAGCAGGGCTAAAGCAGGACTAAAGCAGGACTAAAGCAGGACTAAAGCAGGACTAAAGCAGGACTAAAGCAGAGCTAAAGCAGGGCTAAAGCAGGGCTAAACCAGGGCTAAAGCAGGACTAAAGCAGGACTAAAGCAGGACTAAAGCAGGGCTAAAGCAGGACTAAAGCAGGACTAAAGCAGAGCTAAAGCAGGGCTAAAGCAGGGCTAAACCAGGGCTAAAGCAGGACTAAAGCAGGGCTAAAGCAGGGCTAAAGCAGGACTAAAGCAGGACTAAAGCAGAGCTAAAGCAGGGCTAAAGCAGGGCTAAACCAGGGCTAAAGCAGGACTAAAGCAGGGCTAAAGCAGGACTAAAGCAGGACTAAAGCAGGGCTAAAGCAGGACTAAAGCAGGACTAAAGCAGGACTAAAGCAGGGCTAAAGCAGGACTAAAGCAGGACTAAAGCAGGGCTAAAGCAGGACTAAAGCAGGACTAAAGCAGAGCTAAAGAAGGACTAAAGAAGGTCTAATCCAGGGCTAAAGCAGGACTGACCTGGTCCACCATGGGGCCCATGAGAGCCTCTGCTCGCTCGCGGCTCATGAACTTGTTTGTGTCGTAGAGGCAGATTTTATGGAGACAATCCAGAACCAACGAGATCATGAGAGAAGACTTCAGCTCCGACTGGAACAAAGCTGAAGGACAAGAGGGACGTTACAGACAGAGACAGAGAGACAGAGAGACAGAGAGACACAGAGAGAGAGAGAGACACAGAGCAGAGACACAGAGAGGCTGAGAAATAGATTTTCAAAGTTAGGGGCCAGGGGGGCCCCCTACATAAAAAAGTTAGGGGCCTCCCAGCAATTTCAGGGGCCCACAAGCGCGCGCGGCATCGCGGCGTCATAAGAACAAATTAAATGTGTTTTAAAGCTGGTTATTAGCTGCAAAACAATGTAAAGTACTTTTATCTTGTATTTGATGTGAAGAGCACAAATAGTGTCTCATATAAACCACAGATCATGATCTTTAAAACTGTTTCATTTAATATAATCATGTTTATTAGATACAAAATAAATACTGTTCACAGCATCTGACACAAGGAGATCTTGTGGAATATATGAAATCACAGCCTCCAAAATAAACTATAACATATAAACATTGCCCCGATGCTAACAACTCCAAAGGGCGGGGCCCTTGGGGCCCTTGGGGCCCTTGGATACTTCCACATTGACACAGCTTTTTTTGCAAACAACTTTAAAAAGACTGAATTGTTGGACTGAGGAGAGTGAAGATTGAAGAGATCACTTTTGGGGCAAAGTTAGAGCGAGCATTTCTGAGAACAACTGAACGCAGCGGCCAATCAGATGCCCCGCTTTCATCGAAAATAGCTCACGGACACCGCTCGGCCAATGAGAAGCGAGAAGACTGTGAAGTGGCATGTCTGTCAAAACCAAACTTAAGTGATGAAAATGCCCCAAATATGGACAAATTACTAGTTAAATCTTGATTTTTTCAAAGAATTTAGATACAGGGGCCCGGGGCCCCTCCTTATTCAAACCCCGGGCCCCTGTCTATTTCGCGGCCTGGACAGAGACAGAGACACAGAGACACAAAGACACAGAGATAGATGAAGCTGGTCTCACCCTCAGGACTCGGGCTCAGAACATCACAGAAGGTTCTGAGCAGGTTTCCAGCGAACAGAACGAAGAGTCCTTTAAGTCTGAGCGCGATGGAGTCGCACAGACTCAGGAACGTGAGGAGCCGCTCTTTAGAGCCACAGGGGCCGCTCTTACTCCACTCCAGCAGCTACACACAAACAGAGATGTTCCTCCAGGAGTCACACACCAACGCTCAGGAACCAGAGGAACCAGAGGAACCAGAGGAACCGGGCCCTCCAGAGGAACCAGAGGAACCGGGCCCTCCAGAGGAACCGGGCCCTCCAGAGGAACCAGAGGAACCGGGCCCTCCAGAGGAACCGGGCCCTCCAGAGGAGCCAGAGGAACCGGGCTCTCCAGAGGAACCGGGCCCTCCAGAGGATCCGGGCCCTCCAGAGGAACCGGGCCCTCCAGAGGAACCAGAGGAACCGGGCCCTCCAGAGGAACCAGAGGAACCGGGCCCTCCAGACTGGACTTTACCTTGAAGAACAGGGGCCTGAAGGTGACCTCAGAGAGCTTGAGGACCAGTGAGAGCAGAGAGTCGATCACGGCTCCTTCAACCTTCTGGGCCTTGTCCAGGTCCTCCTGAAACACACCAGAGTCACTCCTCCACCTGAAGACACTCCTCCACCTGAAGACACTCCCTCCACCTGAAGACACTCCTCCACCTGAAGACACTCCTCCACCTGAAGACACTCCCTCCACCTGAAGACACTCCTCCACCTGAAGACACTCCCTCCACCTGAAGACACTCCCTCCACCTGAAGACACTCTCCTCCACCTGAAGACACTCCCTCCACCTGAAGACACTCCTCCACCTGAAGACACTCCCTCCACCTGAAGACACTCCCTCCTCCTGAAGACACTCCCTCCACCTGAAGACACTCCCTCCACCTGAAGACACTCCCTCCACCTGAAGACACTCCCTCCACCTGAAGACACTCCCTCCACCTGAAGACACTCCCTCCACCTGAAGACACTCCTCCACCTGAAGACACTCCCTCCACCTGAAGACACTCCTCCACCTGAAGACACTCCCTCCACCTGAAGACACTCCCTCCACCTGAAGACACTCCCTCCACCTGAAGACACTCCCTCCACCTGAAGTCACTCCTCCACCTGAAGACACTCCCTCCACCTGAAGACACTCCCTCCACCTGAAGACACTCCCTCCACCTGAAGACACTCCTCCACCTGAAGACACTCCCTCCACCTGAAGACACTCCCTCCACCTGAAGACACTCCCTCCACCTGCAGACACTCCCTCCACCTGAAGACACTCCCTCCACCTGCAGACACTCCCTCCACCTGAAGACACTCCCTCCACCTGAAGACACTCCCTCCACCTGAAGACACTCCCTCCACCTGCAGACACTCCCTCCACCTGAAGACACTCCCTCCACCTGAAGACACTCCCTCCACCTGCAGACACTCCCTCCACCTGAAGACACTCCCTCCACCTGAAGACACTCCCTCCACCTGAAGACACTCCCTCCACCTGAAGACACTCCCTCCACCTGCAGACACTCCCTCCACCTGAAGACACTCCCTCCACCTGCAGACACTCCCTCCACCTGAAGACACTCCCTCCACCTGAAGACACTCCCTCCACCTGAAGACACTCCCTCCACCTGCAGACACTCCCTCCACCTGCAGACACTCCCTCCACCTGAAGACACTCCCTCCACCTGAAGACACTCCCTCCACCTGCAGACACTCCCTCCACCTGCAGACACTCCCTCCACCTGAAGACACTCCCTCCACCTGAAGACACTCCCTCCACCTGCAGACACTCCCTCCACCTGCAGACACTCCCTCCACCTGCAGACACTCCCTCCACCTGAAAACACTCCCTCCACCTGAAAACACTCCCTCCACCTGAAGACACTCTCCTCCACCTGAAGACACTCTCCTCCACCTGAAGACACTCTCCTCCACCTGAAGACACTCCTCCACCTGAAGACACTCCCTCCACCTGAAGACACTCCTCCACCTGAAGACACTCCCTCCACCTGAAGACACTCCCTCCACCTGCAGACACTCCCTCCACCTGCAGACACTCCCTCCACCTGCAGACACTCCTCCACCTGCAGACACTCCTCCACCTGCAGACACTCCCTCCACCTGCAGACACTCCCTCCACCTGCAGACACTCCCTCCACCTGCAGACACTCCCTCCACCTGAAGACACTCCCTCCACCTGAAAACACTCCCTCCACCTGCAGACACTCCCTCCACCTGCAGACACTCCCTCCACCTGCAGACACTCCCTCCACCTGCAGACACTCCCTCCACCTGAAGACACTCCCTCCACCTGAAGACACTCCCTCCACCTGCAGACACTCCCTCCACCTGCAGACACTCCCTCCACCTGCAGACACTCCCTCCACCTGCAGACACTCCCTCCACCTGAAAACACTCCCTCCACCTGAAGACACTCCCTCCACCTGAAGACACTCTCCTCCACCTGAAGACACTCTCCTCCACCTGAAGACACTCTCCTCCACCTGAAGACACTCCTCCACCTGAAGACACTCCCTCCACCTGAAGACACTCCCTCCACCTGCAGACACTCCCTCCACCTGCAGACACTCCTCCACCTGCAGACACTCCCTCCACCTGCAGACACTCCTCCACCTGCAGACACTCCCTCCACCTGCAGACACTCCCTCCACCTGCAGACACTCCCTCCACCTGCAGACACTCCCTCCACCTGCAGACACTCCCTCCACCTGCAGACACTCCCTCCACCTGCAGACACTCCCTCCACCTGAAGACACTCCCTCCACCTGAAGACACTCCCTCCACCTGCAGACACTCCCTCCACCTGCAGACACTCCCTCCACCTGAAGACACTCCCTCCACCTGCAGACACTCCCTCCACCTGCAGACACTCCCTCCACCTGCAGACACTGAGCAGGCGAGCTGACTCCTCTCTCCAGCTAAACACCTCCTGGAGTTATGTCCCCGCTTCAAGTCGCCTCCCCCTCACCGCAAGCCCCTCCCCCTCACAGTCACAGACCCCTCCCCCTCACAGTCACAGACTCCTCCCCCCTCACCATCTCAGACCCCTCCCCCTCACAGTCACAGACTCCTCCCCCCTCACCATCTCAGACCCCTCCCCCTCACAGTCACAGACTCCTCCCCCTCACAGACTCCTCCCCTCACAGTCACAGACCCTCCCCCTCCCAATCACAGACCCCTCACAGTCACAGACCCCTCCCCCTCACAGTCACAGACCCCTCCCCCTCAGTCACAGACTCCTCCCCCTCACAGTCACAGACCCCTCCCCCTCACAGACTCCTCCCCCTCACAGTCACAGACCCCTCCCCCTCCCAATCACAGACTCCTCCCCCTCACAGACCCCTCCCCCTCACAGACTCCTCCCCCTCACAGTCCCCTCCCCCTCACAGTCACAGACTCCTCCCCCTCACAGTCACAGACTCCTCCCCCTCACAGTCACAGACTCCTCCCCCTCACAGTCACAGACCTGGCAGTGCGAGGCTCTGAAGTCCAGTGCGGTCAGGAAGAAGGAGGTGAGCTCTGATTGGTGGAGAGTCAGCTGATCTTTGTCCATGTGATTGATGTGCTCCTGCAGGATTCTCATGAGCGCCACCAGCTGGTTCTGAAACGCAATTACAACAGGTTTAAGACAGGAAACTACAAACAGGTGTAAAGCAGGTGTAAAGCAGGTGTAAAGCAAGTGTGAAGCAGGTGTAAAGCAGGTGTGAAGCAGGTGTGAAGCAGGTGTGAAGCAGGTGTAAAGCAGGTGTAAAGCAGGTCTAAAGCAAGTGTGAAGCAGGTGTAAAGCAGGTGTAAAGCAAGTGTGAAGCAGGTGTAAAGCAGGTGTGAAGCAGGTGTAAAGCAGCTGTAAAGCAAGTGTGAAGCAGGTGTAAAGCAGGTGTGAAGCAGGTGTAAAGCAGGTGTAAAGCAAGTGTGAAGCAGGTGTAAAGCAGGTGTAAAGCAAGTGTGAAGCAGGTGTAAAGCAGGTGTGAAGCAGGTGTAAAGCAGGTGTGAAGCAGGTGTGAAGCAGGTGTAAAGCAGGTGTAAAGCAGGTGTGAAGCAGGTGTGAAGCAGGTGTAAAGCAGGTGTGAAGCAGGTGTAAAGCAGGTCTAAAGCAAGTGTGAAGCAGGTGTAAAGCAGGTGTAAAGCAGGTGTAAAGCAGGTGTGAAGCAGGTGTAAAGCAGGTGTGAAGCAGGTGTAAAGCAGGTGTGAAGCAGGTGTGAAGCAGGTGTGAAGCAGGTGTAAAGCAGGTGTAAAGCAAGTGTAAAGCAGGTGTGAAGCAGGTGTGAAGCAGGTGTGAAGCAGGTGTGAAGCAGGTGTAAAGCAGGTCTAAAGCAAGTGTGAAGCAGGTGTAAAGCAGGTGTAAAGCAAGTGTAAAGCAGGTGTGAAGCAGGTGTAAAGCAGGTGTGAAGCAGGTGTGAAGCAGGTGTGAAGCAGGTGTAAAGCAGGTGTGAAGCAGGTGTGAAGCAGGTGTAAAGCAGGTCTAAAGCAGGTGTGAAGCAGGTGTGAAGCAGGTGTGAAGCAGGTTTGTAAAGCAGGTGTAAAGCAGGTGTGAAGCAGGTGTGAAGCAGGTGTGAAGCAGGTGTAAAGCAAGTGTAAAGCAGGTGTGAAGCAGGTGTGAAGCAAGTGTGAAGCAGGTGTAAAGCAGGTGTAAAGCAGGTGTGAAGCAGGTGTGAAGCAGGTGTAAAGCAGGTGTAAAGCAGGTGTGAAGCAGGTGTGAAGCAGGTGTAAAGCAGGTGTAAAGCAGGTGTAAAGCAGGTGTGAAGCAGGTGTAAAGCAGGTGTAAAGCAAGTGTGAAGCAGGTGTAAAGCAGGTGTAAAGCAGGTGTGAAGCAGGTGTGAAGCAGGTGTAAAGCAGGTGTAAAGCAAGTGTGAAGCAGGTGTAAAGCAGGTGTAAAGCAAGTGTGAAGCAGGTGTAAAGCAGGTGTAAAGCAAGTGTAAAGCAGGTGTGAAGCAGGTGTGAAGCAGGTGTGAAGCAGGTGTAAAGCAGGTGTAAAGCAAGTGTAAAGCAGGTGTGAAGCAGGTGTAAAGCAGGTCTAAAGCAAGTGTGAAGCAGGTGTAAAGCAGGTGTAAAGCAGGTGTGAAGCAGGTGTGAAGCAGGTGTAAAGCAGGTCTAAAGCAAGTGTGAAGCAGGTGTAAAGCAGGTGTAAAGCAGGTGTGAAGCAGGTGTGAAGCAGGTGTAAAGCAGGTGTAAAGCAAGTGTGAAGCAGGTGTAAAGCAGGTGTAAAGCAAGTGTAAAGCAAGTGTAAAGCAAGTGTAAAGCAAGTGTGAAGCATGTGTGAAGCAGGTGTAAAGCAGGTGTAAAGCAGGTGTAAAGCAGGTGTAAAGCAGGTGTAAAGCAGGTGTGAAGCAGGTGTAAAGCAGGTGTAAAGCAGGTGTGAAGCAGGTGTGAAGCAGGTGTAAAGCAGGTGTGAAGCAGGTGTGAAGCAGGTGTAAAGCAGGTGTAAAGCAAGTGTGAAGCAGGTGTAAAGCAGGTGTAAAGCAAGTGTAAAGCAGGTGTGAAGCAGGTGTAAAGCAGGTGTGAAGCAGGTGTGAAGCAGGTGTAAAGCAGGTCTAAAGCAAGTGTGAAGCAGGTGTAAAGCAGGTGTAAAGCAAGTGTGAAGCAGGTGTAAAGCAGGTGTAAAGCAAGTGTAAAGCAGGTGTGAAGCAGGTGTAAAGCAGGTGTAAAGCAGGTGTGAAGCAGGTGTAAAGCAGGTCTAAAGCAAGTGTGAAGCAGGTGTAAAGCAGGTGTAAAGCAAGTGTGAAGCAGGTGTAAAGCAGGTGTGAAGCAGGTGTAAAGCAGGTCTAAAGCAAGTGTGAAGCAGGTGTAAAGCAGGTGTAAAGCAAGTGTGAAGCAGGTGTAAAGCAGGTGTAAAGCAGGTGTGAAGCAGGTGTAAAGCAGGTGTGAAGCAGGTGTAAAGCAGGTCTAAAGCAAGTGTGAAGCAGGTGTAAAGCAGGTGTAAAGCAAGTGTGAAGCAGGTGTAAAGCAGGTGTGAAGCAGGTGTAAAGCAGGTGTAAAGCAAGTGTGAAGCAGGTGTAAAGCAGGTGTGAAGCAGGTGTAAAGCAGGTGTGAAGCAGGTGTAAAGCAAGTGTAAAGCAGGTGTGAAGCAGGTGTGAAGCAGGTGTAAAGCAGGTGTAAAGCAAGTGTGAAGCAGGTGTAAAGCAGGTGTAAAGCAAGTGTGAAGCAGGTGTAAAGCAAGTGTAAAGCAGGTGTGAAGCAGGTGTGAAGCAGGTGTAAAGCAGGTGTAAAGCAAGTGTGAAGCAAGTGTAAAGCAGGTGTGAAGCAGGTGTGAAGCAGGTGTGAAGCAGGTGTAAAGCAGGTGTAAAGCAGGTGTGAAGCAGGTGTGAAGCAGGTGTGAAGCAGGTGTGAAGCAGGTGTAAAGCAGGTCTAAAGCAGGTGTAAAGCAGGTGTGAAGCAGGTGTAAAGCAGGTGTGAAGCAGGTGTAAAGCAGGTGTAAAGCAGGTGTGAAGCAGGTGTGAAGCAGGTGTGAAGCAGGTGTAAAGCAGGTCTAAAGCAAGTGTGAAGCAGGTGTAAAGCAGGTGTAAAGCAGGTGTGAAGCAGGTGTGAAGCAGGTGTAAAGCAGGTGTAAAGCAAGTGTGAAGCAGGTGTAAAGCAGGTGTAAAGCAAGTGTAAAGCAAGTGTAAAGCAAGTGTAAAGCAAGTGTGAAGCATGTGTGAAGCAGGTGTAAAGCAGGTGTAAAGCAGGTGTAAAGCAGGTGTAAAGCAGGTGTAAAGCAGGTGTGAAGCAGGTGTAAAGCAGGTGTAAAGCAGGTGTGAAGCAGGTGTGAAGCAGGTGTAAAGCAGGTGTGAAGCAGGTGTGAAGCAGGTGTAAAGCAGGTGTGAAGCAGGTGTGAAGCAGGTGTGAAGCAGGTGTAAAGCAGGTCTAAAGCAAGTGTGAAGCAGGTGTAAAGCAAGTGTGAAGCAGGTGTAAAGCAGGTGTAAAGCAAGTGTAAAGCAGGTGTGAAGCAGGTGTAAAGCAGGTGTAAAGCAGGTGTAAAGCAGGTGTGAAGCAGGTGTAAAGCAGGTCTAAAGCAAGTGTGAAGCAGGTGTAAAGCAGGTGTGAAGCAAGTGTGAAGCAGGTGTAAAGCAGGTGTGAAGCAGGTGTAAAGCAGGTCTAAAGCAAGTGTGAAGCAGGTGTAAAGCAGGTGTAAAGCAGGTGTAAAGCAGGTGTAAAGCAGGTGTGAAGCAGGTGTAAAGCAGGTGTGAAGCAGGTGTAAAGCAGGTCTAAAGCAAGTGTGAAGCAGGTGTAAAGCAGGTGTAAAGCAAGTGTGAAGCAGGTGTGAAGCAGGTGTAAAGCAGGTGTAAAGCAAGTGTGAAGCAGGTGTAAAGCAGGTGTGAAGCAGGTGTAAAGCAGGTGTGAAGCAGGTGTAAAGCAAGTGTAAAGCAGGTGTGAAGCAGGTGTGAAGCAGGTGTAAAGCAGGTGTAAAGCAAGTGTGAAGCAGGTGTAAAGCAGGTGTAAAGCAAGTGTGAAGCAGGTGTAAAGCAAGTGTAAAGCAGGTGTGAAGCAGGTGTGAAGCAGGTGTAAAGCAGGTGTAAAGCAAGTGTGAAGCAAGTGTAAAGCAGGTGTGAAGCAGGTGTGAAGCAGGTGTAAAGCAGGTGTAAAGCAAGTGTGAAGCAAGTGTAAAGCAGGTGTGAAGCAGGTGTGAAGCAGGTGTAAAGCAGGTGTGAAGCAGGTGTAAAGCAGGTGTAAAGCAGGTGTGAAGCAGGTGTGAAGCAGGTGTAAAGCAGGTCTAAAGCAGGTGTGAAGCAGGTGTGAAGCAGGTGTGAAGCAGGTGTGAAGCAGGTGTAAAGCAGGTCTAAAGCAGGTGTGAAGCAGGTGTGAAGCAGGTGTAAAGCAGGTGTGAAGCAGGTGTAAAGCAGGTGTAAAGCAGGTGTGAAGCAGGTGTGAAGCAGGTGTAAAGCAAGTGTGAAGCAGGTGTAAAGCAGGTGTAAAGCAAGTGTAAAGCAGGTGTGAAGCAGGTGTAAAGCAGGTGTAAAGCAAGTGTGAAGCAGGTGTAAAGCAGGTGTAAAGCAAGTGTAAAGCAGGTGTGAAGCAGGTGTGAAGCAGGTGTAAAGCAGGTGTAAAGCAAGTGTAAAGCAGGTGTGAAGCAGGTGTGAAGCAGGTGTGAAGCAGGTGTAAAGCAGGTGTGAAGCAGGTGTAAAGCAGGTGTGAAGCAGGTGTGAAGCAGGTGTAAAGCAGGTGTAAAGCAGGTGTGAAGCAGGTGTGAAGCAGGTGTAAAGCAGGTGTGAAGCAGGTGTAAAGCAGGTCTAAAGCAAGTGTGAAGCAGGTGTAAAGCAGGTGTAAAGCAGGTGTGAAGCAGGTGTAAAGCAGGTGTGAAGCAGGTGTAAAGCAGGTGTGAAGCAGGTGTGAAGCAGGTGTGAAGCAGGTGTAAAGCAGGTGTAAAGCAAGTGTAAAGCAGGTGTGAAGCAGGTGTGAAGCAGGTGTGAAGCAGGTGTGAAGCAGGTGTAAAGCAGGTCTAAAGCAAGTGTGAAGCAGGTGTAAAGCAGGTGTAAAGCAAGTGTAAAGCAGGTGTGAAGCAGGTGTAAAGCAGGTGTGAAGCAGGTGTGAAGCAGGTGTGAAGCAGGTGTGAAGCAGGTGTGAAGCAGGTGTAAAGCAGGTCTAAAGCAAGTGTGAAGCAGGTGTAAAGCAGGTGTAAAGCAGGTGTGAAGCAGGTGTGAAGCAGGTGTGAAGCAGATGTGTAAAGCAGGTGTAAAGCAGGTGTGAAGCAGGTGTGAAGCAGGTGTGAAGCAGGTGTAAAGCAAGTGTAAAGCAGGTGTGAAGCAGGTGTGAAGCAAGTGTGAAGCAGGTGTAAAGCAGGTGTAAAGCAGGTGTAAAGCAGGTGTGAAGCAGGTGTGAAGCAGGTGTAAAGCAGGTGTAAAGCAGGTGTAAAGCAGGTGTGAAGCAGGTGTGAAGCAGGTGTAAAGCAGGTGTAAAGCAGGTGTAAAGCAGGTGTGAAGCAGGTGTAAAGCAGGTGTAAAGCAAGTGTGAAGCAGGTGTAAAGCAGGTGTAAAGCAGGTGTGAAGCAGGTGTGAAGCAGGTGTAAAGCAGGTGTAAAGCAAGTGTGAAGCAGGTGTAAAGCAGGTGTAAAGCAAGTGTGAAGCAGGTGTAAAGCAGGTGTAAAGCAAGTGTAAAGCAGGTGTGAAGCAGGTGTGAAGCAGGTGTAAAGCAGGTGTAAAGCAAGTGTGAAGCAGGTGTAAAGCAGGTGTAAAGCAAGTGTGAAGCAGGTGTAAAGCAGGTGTAAAGCAAGTGTGAAGCAGGTGTGAAGCAGGTGTGAAGCAGGTGTGAAGCAGGTGTAAAGCAGGTGTAAAGCAAGTGTAAAGCAGGTGTGAAGCAGGTGTAAAGCAGGTCTAAAGCAAGTGTGAAGCAGGTGTAAAGCAGGTGTAAAGCAGGTGTGAAGCAGGTGTGAAGCAGGTGTAAAGCAGGTCTAAAGCAAGTGTGAAGCAGGTGTAAAGCAGGTGTAAAGCAGGTGTGAAGCAGGTGTGAAGCAGGTGTAAAGCAGGTGTAAAGCAAGTGTGAAGCAGGTGTAAAGCAGGTGTAAAGCAAGTGTAAAGCAAGTGTAAAGCAAGTGTGAAGCATGTGTGAAGCAGGTGTAAAGCAGGTGTAAAGCAGGTGTAAAGCAGGTGTAAAGCAGGTGTAAAGCAGGTGTAAAGCAGGTGTGAAGCAGGTGTAAAGCAGGTGTAAAGCAGGTGTGAAGCAGGTGTGAAGCAGGTGTAAAGCAGGTGTGAAGCAGGTGTGAAGCAGGTGTAAAGCAGGTGTGAAGCCGGTGTGAAGCAGGTGTAAAGCAGGTTTAAAGCAAGTGTGAAGCAGGTGTAAAGCAGGTGTAAAGCAAGTGTGAAGCAGGTGTAAAGCAGGTGTAAAGCAAGTGTAAAGCAGGTGTGAAGCAGGTGTAAAGCAGGTGTAAAGCAGGTGTAAAGCAGGTGTGAAGCAGGTGTGAAGCAGGTGTAAAGCAGGTGTAAAGCAGGTGTGAAGCAGGTGTAAAGCAGGTCTAAAGCAAGTGTGAAGCAGGTGTAAAGCAGGTGTAAAGCAAGTGTGAAGCAGGTGTAAAGCAGGTGTAAAGCAAGTGTAAAGCAGGTGTGAAGCAGGTGTAAAGCAGGTGTAAAGCAAGTGTGAAGCAGGTGTAAAGCAGGTGTAAAGCAGGTGTGAAGCAGGTGTGAAGCAGGTGTAAAGCAGGTGTAAAGCAAGTGTAAAGCAGGTGTGAAGCAGGTGTGAAGCAGGTGTGAAGCAGGTGTAAAGCAGGTCTAAAGCAAGTGTGAAGCAGGTGTAAAGCAGGTGTAAAGCAAGTGTGAAGCAGGTGTAAAGCAGGTGTGAAGCAGGTGTGAAGCAGGTGTAAAGCAGGTGTAAAGCAGGTGTGAAGCAGGTGTGAAGCAGGTGTAAAGCAGGTGTGAAGCAGGTGTAAAGCAAGTGTGAAGCAGGTGTAAAGCAGGTGTAAAGCAGGTGTAAAGCAGGTGTGAAGCAGGTGTAAAGCAGGTGTGAAGCAGGTGTAAAGCAGGTGTGAAGCAGGTGTGAAGCAGGTGTGAAGCAGGTGTGAAGCAGGTGTGAAGCAGGTGTAAAGCAGGTCTAAAGCAAGTGTGAAGCAGGTGTAAAGCAGGTGTAAAGCAAGTGTAAAGCAGGTGTGAAGCAGGTGTAAAGCAGGTGTGAAGCAGGTGTGAAGCAGGTGTGAAGCAGGTGTAAAGCAGGTGTGAAGCAGGTGTGAAGCAGGTGTAAAGCAGGTCTAAAGCAAGTGTGAAGCAGGTGTAAAGCAGGTGTGAAGCAGGTGTGAAGCAGGTTTGTAAAGCAGGTGTAAAGCAGGTGTGAAGCAGGTGTGAAGCAGGTGTGAAGCAGGTGTAAAGCAGGTGTGAAGCAGGTGTGAAGCAAGTGTGAAGCAGGTGTAAAGCAGGTGTAAAGCAGGTGTGAAGCAGGTGTGAAGCAGGTGTAAAGCAGGTGTAAAGCAGGTGTAAAGCAGGTGTGAAGCAGGTGTGAAGCAGGTGTAAAGCAGGTGTAAAGCAGGTGTGAAGCAGGTGTAAAGCAGGTGTAAAGCAAGTGTGAAGCAGGTGTAAAGCAGGTGTAAAGCAGGTGTGAAGCAGGTGTGAAGCAGGTGTAAAGCAGGTGTAAAGCAAGTGTGAAGCAGGTGTAAAGCAGGTGTAAAGCAAGTGTGAAGCAGGTGTAAAGCAGGTGTAAAGCAAGTGTAAAGCAGGTGTGAAGCAGGTGTGAAGCAGGTGTGAAGCAGGTGTAAAGCAGGTCTAAAGCAGGTGTAAAGCAGGTGTGAAGCAGGTGTGAAGCAGGTGTGAAGCAGCCGTACCTTCTGGTCCTGCACCAGGTGAGCGTAGCACTTGGAGATGGTCGGCAGCAGAACTCGAGGAGGGATTTTGGAGGCGATGGTGGAACTGAGCCCGACGAGGCGAGCGACGAGGAGCGAAGAACCAGGCGAGACATCCATCAAACGAGTCAGACGAGTCACCTGAGGGACAAGTCCTCTTCAACACCGAGACACACACAGGATGTCTGTAGTTGTGTGTAGTTGTGTACCTGCACAGTGATGTGGTACAGGTAGGGGCTGGTTGTGTGTAGTTGTGTGTAGTTGTGTACCTGCACAGTGATGTCGTACAGGTAGGGGCTGGTTGTGTGTAGTTGTGTGTAGTTGTGTACCTGCACAGTGATGTGGTACAGGTAGGGGCTGGTTGTGTGTAGTTGTGTGTAGTTGTGTACCTGCACAGTGATGTCGTACAGGTAGGGGCTGGTGAAGCGGTGCAGAGTCTCCATGAGCCGCTGCAGAGCCGTGACTGAGCTCAGGAGGTAAATCTCGGAGGAGAAACAGTCTTTTCTGTGGCTCAGCGCCGCCACAACAGACGGAACCAGACTGAGGACAAATGTCCCACAGAGGCTTTAACGTTACACACCAGCAGTAGTAGTAGTATTTGTAGTATTTGCAGTGGTAGGAGTACAAGAGTAAATCACCTGGGCAGGTGAGGCACGGCGAGCGCCTTCAGGGCCGTGATGCTCTCGGCGACGCACTGCAGCGCCGTCGCCATGACGTTACGGTCCTCCTCCGTCGCCGTGACAACGTCCACGGCGACTTTCATCACAGGGACAAACGACTCCGGCCGCGAGGAACCGAAGAGACGACACAGAAGCTTCAGCGAGAAGAGAGCGGTCTGACGGTTTATGGACGGTTCTTCTGAAGACGAGACAGTTTTCTGCAGCTCAGGGAGAAGAGACAAGAGAGAAGACACCTGCAAGAGACAAGAGAAGGTCAGGGACAAGAGACAAGACACCTGCAAGAGACAAGAGACGGTCAGGGACAAGAGACAAGACACCTGCAAGAGACAAGAGAAGGTCAGGGACAAGAGACAAGACACCTGCAAGAGACAAGAGACGGTCAGGGACAAGAGACAAGACACCTGCAAGAGACAAGAGAAGGTCAGGGACAAGAGACAAGAGAGAAGACACCTGCAAGAGACAAGAGAAGGTCAGGGACAAGAGACAAGACACCTGCAAGAGACAAGAGACGGTCAGGGACAAGAGACAAGACACCTGCAAGAGACAAGAGAAGGTCAGGGACAAGAGACAAGAGAGAGGACACCTGCAAGAGACAAGAGACAAGAGAGAAGACACCTGCAAGAGACAAGAGAAGGTCAGGGACAAGAGAGAAGACACCTGCAAGAGACAAGAGAAGGTCAGGGACAAGAGACAAGAGAATGTCAGGGAGAAGAGGAGAATGTCAGGGAGAAGAGGAGAATGTCAGGGAGAAGAGGAGAATGTCAGGGAGAAGAGGAGAATGTCAGGGAGAAGAGGAGAATGTCAGGGAGAAGAGGAGAATGTGTTGCAGTGAAAGGACCTGGTGAGGCTCCCAGCTCTTCTTCTGCTGCAGTTTGTTGTTGAGAAGTTCCAGGGCTTTTCTCCGAACGTTAGAGACTTCATTTCCCATCAGCCCCCGGGTCACAGTGATGAACGAATCAGAGGGCAGCAGCGCGTGCACCTGACCAGACACAAGACCGGACACAAGACCAGACACAAGACGGGGTTTAGACCTGGTTCAAGTCCAACAGTTTAGGTCCAGTTTAGGTCCAGTTTAAGTCCAGTTTAAGTCCAGTTTAAGTCCAGTTTAAGTCCAGTTTAAATCCAGTTTAAGTCCAGTTTAAATCCAGTTCAGGTCCAGTTTAAATACAGTTCAGGTCCAGTTTAAGTCCAGTTTAGGTCCAGTTTAAGTCCAGTTTAAGTCCAGTTTAAGTCCAGTTTAAGTCCAGTTTAAGTCCAGTTTAGGTCCAGTTTAAGTCCAGTTTAAGTCCAAGTTTGGTTATAGTTATAGTTTAGTTTAAATCCAGTTCTTGTCCCATTTTAGTCCTGGTTTAGTCCTACTTTAGTCCCGTTTAAGGCCCACCTTGTCCAGAAGGTCATAACTCTTGTTGAGCAGAACTCTCCAGAACTTGGCCGTGGGTTTGTCTGAGTTCAGCTCCACACACTGAGCCACAGTGTGGATGAAACCAAGGATCTCCTCCAGCAGCCTGGAGACAAGGATCGGGGTTTAAATACACTAAAGTACAGCCTGGAGACAAGGATCGGGGTTTAAATACACTAAAGTACAGCCTGGAGACAAGGATCGGGGTTTAAATACACTAAAGTACAGCCTGAAGACAAGGATCGGGGTTTAAATACACTAAAGCACAGCCTGAAGACAAGGATCGGGGTTTAAATACACTAAAGTACAGCCTGGAGACAAGGATCGGGGTTTAAATACACTAAAGCACAGCCTGAAGACAAGGATCGGGGTTTAAATACACTAAAGTACAGCCGGAAGACAAGGATCGGGGTTTAAATACACTTAAGTACGGCCCGGAGACAAGGATCGGGGTTTAAATACACTAAAGCACAGCCTGAAGACAAGGATCGGGGTTTAAATACACTAAAGCACAGCCTGAAGACAAGGATCGGGGTTTAAATACACTAAAGTACAGCCTGGAGACAAGGATCGGGGTTTAAATACACTAAAGCACAGCCTGAAGACAAGGATCGGGGTTTAAATACACTAAAGTACAGCCAGAAGACAAGGATCGGGGTTTAAATACACTTAAGTACGGCCCGGAGACAAGGATCGGGGTTTAAATACACTAAAGCACAGCCTGAAGACAAGGATCGGGGTTTAAATACACTAAAGCACAGCCTGAAGACAAGGATCGGGGTTTAAATACACTAAAGTACAGCCTGGAGACAAGGATCGGGGTTTAAATACACTAAAGCACAGCCTGAAGACAAGGATCGGGGTTTAAATACACTAAAGTACAGCCAGAAGACAAGGATCGGGGTTTAAATACACTTAAGTACGGCCCGGAGACAAGGATCGGGGTTTAAATACACTAAAGCACAGCCTGAAGACAAGGATCGGGGTTTAAATACACTAAAGCACAGCCTGAAGACAAGGATCGGGGTTTAAATACACTAAAGTACAGCCTGGAGACAAGGATCGGGGTTTAAATACACTAAAGCACAGCCTGAAGACAAGGATCGGGGTTTAAATACACTAAAGTACAGCCAGAAGACAAGGATCGGGGTTTAAATACACTTAAGTACGGCCCGGAGACAAGGATCGGGGTTTAAATACACTAAAGAACAGACCTTTGCTGCTGCTGCTGCAGAGCCTCATCTTCTGCTCCACTTTGCTCCAGCTCCAAAACCTGAAACAGACAAGTTTTGCATCACACTCCGAGGGAAAGGCTTCTCAGACCTTAAAGGAGGACAGTTTTAGGGTCTTCAGACCTTAAACGTTCTCTCAAGCCTTAAAGGAGGAGAGTTTTAGGGCCTTCAGACCTTAAAGGAGGAGAGTTTTAGGGCCTTCAGACCTTGCTGATGAAGCGGGTGGAGCCGAGCAGGTGAGCGCAGAAGGTCACGCTCAGGTATTTAAAATGGCGCAGTTCTTTGCTGCTGTGCGTCTCCACGTTGAAGATCAGATCCTCCATGTTCTCCTGCTGCTGAGGCTTCTTCACGGCTCGGCCTTTCGCTGGAGCTGGAAATGAAGAACATCGTGTGAGATTCTGGACCAGGAGCATCAGGGGTCAGAGGTCAAACCTTCAGTCTGACAGAAAAACACATAAGCTCTGACCTTCATCTTTGTCGTGAGGAAGCTTCATGAGGAAGACCAGGACCTGGACCAAGGACTGGATCTGGACCTTCACCTCCAACTCACAGCAGACCGACACCCACAAGTCCCAATCCTGGTCCAGAGCCGAGTCCTGAGGACGACCAGAGGGTTAAACCAGGACCAAACCGGGACTAAACTGGGTCTGAACTGGGTCTGAACCGGGTCTGAACAGGGACTAAACCAGGTCTGTACCTTGTCCTCAGCAGTAATTGCAGTTGTTGTCGTTGTTTGTTTCTTGAAGAGCAGAGCGAGCAGGACCCAGAGAAACCGGTCCGGTCCCACTGTGGTCAGGACCTGGACCAGGACCGGGACTCTGCGATGGTCAGGAACATGAGGAAGAGCATCTACAAACACCTGCAGAACTCTGGTGACCACAGCGTGGACCTGAGGAGAGTCTGGACCCGACCAGTCCTGGGCCTGTGGAAAAGAGGGTAAAACCAGGTCTGAACCGGGTCTAAACCGGGTCTGAACCGGGTCTAAACCGGGTCTGAACCGGGTCAAAACCGGGTCTGAACCGGGTCTAAACCTGGTCTAAACCAGGACTAAACCAGGTCTGAACCGGGTCTAAACCTGGTCTAAACCAGGTCCAAACCAGGTCTGAACCGGGTCTAAACCAGGACTAAACCAGGTCTGAACCGGGTCTAAACCAGGACTAAACCAGGTCTGAACCGGGTCTAAACCTGGTCTAAACCAGGTCCAAACCAGGTCTGAACCGGGTCTAAACCAGGACTAAACCAGGTCTGAACCGGGTCTAAACCTGGTCTAAACCAGGTCCAAACCAGGTCTGAACCGGGTCTAAACCAGGACTAAACCAGGTCTGAACCGGGTCTAAACCAGGACTAAACCAGGTCTGAACCGGGTCTAAACCAGGACTAAACCAGGTCTGAACCGGGTCTAAACCAGGTCTAAACCAGATCTAAACCGGGTCTGTGTCACAAACCTTGATGATAGCCGGGATGACCATCTGGACAGTCTTGTCGATGACTCTGAAGCTGTAGGAGTCGTCCAGCCTCAGGACGTTTGCTCCCATGAAGGTGAAGATGGGCATGATGTTCAACAAGACCTTCTCCTGCACAACACAAGAGCAGCTGCAACCTTCAGGGCTCACGGGACGGGCAGGGGTCGGGCAGGGGTCGGGTACGGGTCGGGCACATACCGGGTAGATTGGAGCCACGGCGCTGAGCAGCAGCAGAGCCTGGTGATGAGTCTGAGACATTTCAGACGAGCGAATGCACTGAACCACCAGCTCCACCGAGAAACGCTCCGGATCCAACACGTCTGAGGAGAAGAGTACGAATATAAGTACCTGTAGTACTCATAGTACCAGTAGTACTCATAGTACCAGTAGTACTCATAGTACTCATAGTACCAGTAGTACTCATAGTACTCATAGTACCAGTAGTACTCATAGTACCAGTAGTACTCATAGTACTAGTAGTACTCATAGTACCAGTAGTACTCATAGTACCAGTAGTACTCATAGTACCAGTAGTACTCATTGTACTCATAGTACCAGTAGTACTCATAGTACCAGTAGTACTCATAGTATCAGTAGTACTCATAGTACTCATAGTACCAGTAGTACTCATAGTACCAGTAGTACTCATAGTACCAGTAGTACTCATAGTATCAGTAGTACTCATAGTACTCATAGTACCTGTAGTACTCATAGTACCAGTAGTACTCATAGTACCTGTAGTACTCATAGTACCAGTAGTACTCATAGTACCAGTAGTACTCATAGTACCAGTAGTACTCATAGTATCAGTAGTACTCATAGTACTCATAGTACCAGTAGTACTCATAGTACCAGTAGTACTCATAGTACCAGTAGTACTCATTGTACTCATAGTACCAGTAGTACTCATAGTACCAGTAGTACTCATAGTATCAGTAGTACTCATAGTACTCATAGTACCAGTAGTACTCATAGTACCAGTAGTACTCATAGTACCAGTAGTACTCATAGTATCAGTAGTACTCATAGTACTCATAGTACCTGTAGTACTCATAGTACCAGTAGTACTCATAGTACCAGTAGTACTCATAGTACCAGTAGTACTCATAGTACCTGTAGTACTCATAGTACCAGTAGTACTCATAGTACCAGTAGTACTCATAGTACCAGTAGTACTCATAGTATCAGTAGTACTCATAGTACTCATAGTACCAGTAGTACTCATAGTACCAGTAGTACTCATAGTATCAGTAGTACTCATAGTACTCATAGTACCAGTAGTACTCATAGTACCAGTAGTACTCATAGTACCAGTAGTACTCATTGTACTCATAGTACCAGTAGTACTCATAGTACCAGTAGTACTCATAGTACCAGTAGTACTCATAGTACTCATAGTACCAGTAGTACTCATAGTACCAGTAGTACTCATAGTACCAGTAGTACTCATAGTACCAGTAGTACTCATTGTACTCATAGTACCAGTAGTACTCATAGTACCAGTAGTACTCATAGTATCAGTAGTACTCATAGTACTCATAGTACCAGTAGTACTCATAGTACCAGTAGTACTCATAGTATCAGTAGTACTCATAGTACTCATAGTACCTGTAGTACTCATAGTACCAGTAGTACTCATAGTACCAGTAGTACTCATAGTACCTGTAGTACTCATAGTACCAGTAGTACTCATAGTACCAGTAGTACTCATAGTATCAGTAGTACTCATAGTACCTGTAGTACTCATAGTATCAGTAGTACTCATAGTACCTGTAGTACTCATAGTACCAGTAGTACTCATAGTATCAGTAGTACTCATAGTACCTGTAGTACTCATAGTACCAGTAGTACTCATAGTACCAGTAGTACTCATAGTACCAGTAGTACTCATAGTACCTGTAGTACTCATAGTACCAGTAGTACTCATAGTACCAGTAGTACTCATAGTACCAGTAGTACTCATAGTACCAGTAGTACTCATAGTACCTGCAGGTATGGCGGCTCCGCTCGGGGACACTTTGTTGCACATGCTCAGTAAACAGCTGAGCAGGAGCTGCTTCGTGTACTCCACTGAAGCCTGGTCCTCCAGAGACACGTCCAGACGCCTGAGAGAGAGAGGCGGGTCAGAACCCGGTCCAAACCCGGTCCAAACCCGGTGTAAACCCGGTGTAAACCCGGTGTAAACCCGGTCTTACCGCTGCAGGAGGCTGAAGAGCGCAGGGATCAGGGCC
The DNA here is from genome assembly GCF_026437365.1 of Eucyclogobius newberryi. NCBI lineage: Eukaryota > Metazoa > Chordata > Actinopteri > Gobiiformes > Gobiidae > Eucyclogobius > Eucyclogobius newberryi. The sequence goes on from NW_027315835.1 coordinate 1,227,023, forward strand.
TGAGGTCTGCTCAGCTTCTTCTTGTGCTGCAGCAGCTCCAGGATCAGAGTGACTCTGTGCCATGAGACAGCGCCTCCTGCAGGCGGGACACTGTCGCCCGCTTTACGACTGAGGAGACAAGTTCAGACAGAATAAAGACAGGTTTGTCCCCTTTACGGGTCAGATCTGTGGGATTACTGGCTCCTTCACCTCTGGAGCATTTTGCTGCGTCGCGTTTGTTGAACTGTAACTGGAGCGGTGGGTTTTTCAGGAGGACAAAGTTCTGACGCCACGAGCTGAGCGTCCAACGAGATCTGGGACAAAACAACAGGACGTTTGAGAACAGGACCATTAAAGGACGTTACTGCACCTGTCTGAAGACACTGGAGATGTTCTGGACATTTAAAGGACGTGAGTGTGTGACTGAACCTGTTTGAAGACACTGGAGATGGTCTGGGCCGTCTGAGGACTGGGACGGTCCACCAACACATCAAACACGGCCGACAGGACGATCTGCTGCACCTCAGGGGTCAGAGCCGAGAAGAACGGCCTCGAGATCTGAGAAGAACAAGCATGAGATCTGAGAAGAACAAGCATGAGATCTGAGAAGAACAAGCATGAGATCTGAGAAGAACAAGCATGAGATCTGAGAAGAACAAGCATGAGATCTGAGAAGAACAAGCATGAGATCTGAGAAGAACAAGCATGAGATCTGAGAAGAACAAGCATGATATCTGAGAAGAACAAGCATGAGATCTGAGAAGAACAAGCATGAGATCTGAGAAGAACAAGCATGAGATCTGAGAAGAACAAGCATGAGATCTGAGAAGAACAAGCATGAGATCTGAGAAGAACAAGCATGAGATCTGAGAAGAACAAGCATGAGATCTGAGAAGAACAAGCATGATATCTGAGAAGAACAAGCATGAGATCTGAGAAGAACAAGCATGAGATCTGAGAAGAACAAGCATGAGATCTGAGAAGAACAAGCATGATTGTGGTCCTGGTTCTGGTTCTGGTTCTGGTTCTGGTCCTGGTCCTGTACCTGGTCCAGAGCACAGATCTGCAGACTCTGGTTCTGGTTCTGGTTCTGGTTGGTCTTCAGGGCTCGCAGAAACAGTTCCATGCAGTGCTGGTGTGTGACCAGCAGAGGCGCCGCTGCAGGGCTGAACTTCTCCAGGAGCAGAGCGAGGAGCCGGGCCTCGTCGGGCAGCAGTGACGGGGCATCCGGGCCAATCTGGGCCAGCAACCGCTCCAGGGCCGGAAGCAGCGCCGACAAGACGTCCTGAAGAGAAGAGTCACATGACCACCAGACTCCTCCCCTGACTCCTCCCCAGAGCCAGTCACATGACCACCTGACTCCTCCCCAGACTCCTCCCCAGAGCCAGTCACATGACCACCAGACTCCTCCCCTGACTCCTCCCCAGAGCCAGTCACATGACCACCAGACTCCTCCCCTTCCCTGTGTGGGCGTACCTGTCCGTGGAGCTGGCAGAGCGCCCTCAGCAGGACACAGGCGGTACTGGAGGGGCAGAGCGGCACCTGAACGCTCTCCAGAAGCTTCTGGAACGCCACACGCACTTCCTGTTTTTGAGTGTCATGGAACAGTGCCCCCAGTGCACAGCTCAGGTAACTGCAGTCTGACACCACCTCCTCAGCCGTCCTCAGCAACCGCTCCGTGATTGGCCCAAACACAGAGCCGCCGGCCAATGAGAGGCTCCTGAGGACGGCCAGGCCCGCCCTCCGAAGATCACGCAGCGGCGACGAGAGAACGACGATGAGAGACGGGAAAACTGAGGAGAAACGAGAGAAACCGGGTCTAAACCAGGTCCAACCCAGGTCCAAACCAGGTCTAAACCAGGTCTAAACCAGGTCTAAACCAGGTCCAAACCAGGTCTAAACCAGGTCTAAACCAGGTCTAAACCAGGTCTAAACCAGGTCTAAACCAGGTCTAAACCAGGTCTAAACCAGGTCCAAACCGGGTGTAAACCAGGTCCAAACCGGGTCCAAACCAGGTCTAAACCAGGTCTAAACCAGGACTAAACCAGGTGTAAACCAGGTCTTACCAGGCGTCTTCTGAATAATCTCCTGTAGTTGCTCTGGTCTCTGGTTCTCCAGCAGGGCGGTGCCCATGAGCAGAGCCTGCATCTGAAGCACCGCCCCTAGCCGCACCTGGCTCCGCCCCTCCTCCTGGTCACCGTAGAGACCACTGTAGCTCCAGATGAGGGACAGGAAGCGGAAGAGAACGAGCGGCGTCTGCAAATGAGTCTGAGGGACAGAGTTAGAGTCAGGGTGCTCTGTTGTGGTCGGGGGAGGGTCAAGGCGCTCTGTCGTTGTTGGGGGGAGGGTCGGTGTGCTCGGGGGGAGGGTCAAGGCGCTCTGTCGTTGTTGGGGGGAGGGTCGGTGTGCTCGGGGGGAGGTTCAGGGTGCTCTGTCGTTGTTGGGGGAGGGTCGGTGTGCTCGGGGGGAGGTTCAGGGTGCTCTGTCGTTGTTGGGGGAGGGTCGGTGTGCTCGGGGGGAGGTTCAGGGTGCTCTGTCGTGGTTGGGGGAGGGTCGGGGTGCTCGGGGGGAGGTTCAGGGTGCTCTGTCGTGGTTGGGGGAGGGTCGGTGTGCTCGGGGGGAGGTTCAGGGTGCTCTGTCGTTGTTGGGGGAGGGTCGGTGTGCTCGGGGGGAGGTTCAGGGTGCTCTGTCGTTGTTGGGGGAGGGTCGGTGTGCTCGGGGGGAGGTTCAGGGTGCTCTGTCGTGGTTGGGGGAGGGTCGGGGTGCTCGGGGGGAGGTTCAGGGTGCTCTGTCGTGGTTGGGGGAGGGTCGGGGTGCTCAAGGGGAGGTTCAGGGTGCTCTGTCGTTGTTGGGGGAGGGTCGGGGTGCTCAAGGGGAGGTTCAGGGTGCTCCGTCGTTGTTGGGGGGAGGGTCAGGGTGCGCAGGGGAGGTTCAGGGTGCTCTGTCGTTGTTGGGGGGAGGGTCGGGTGCTCGGGGGGAGGCTCAGGGTGCTCTGTCGTGGTTGGGGGAGGGTCAGGGTGCTCGGGGGGAGGCTCAGGGTGCTCTGTCGTGGTTGGGGGAGGGTCGGGGTGCTCAAGGGGAGGTTCAGGGTGCTCTGTCGTGGTTGGGGGAGGGTCGGGGTGCTCAAGGGGAGGTTCAGGGTGCTCCGTCGTTGTTGGGTCAGGGTGCTCAGGGGGAGGTTCAGGGTGCTCTGTCGTTGTTGGGGGGAGGGTCAGGGTGCGCAGGGGGAGGTTCAGGGTGCTCTGTCGTGGTTGGGGGAGGGTCGGGGTGCTCGGGGGGAGGTTCAGGGTGCTCTGTCGTTGTTGGGGGAGGGTCAGGGTGCTCAGGGGGAGGTTCAGGGTGCTCTGTCGTTGTTGGGGGAGGGTCGAGGTGCTCGGGGGGAGGTTCAGGGTGCTCTGTCGTGGTTGGGGGAGGGTCGGGGTGCTCGGGGGGAGGTTCAGGGTGCTCTGTCGTTGTTGGGGGAGGGTCGGGGTGCTCGGGGGGAGGTTCAGGGTGCTTTGTCGTGGTTGGGGGAGGGTCGGGGTGCTCGGGGGGAGGTTCAGGGTGCTCTGTCGTTGTTGGGGGAGGGTCGGGGTGCTCGGGGGGAGGTTCAGGGTGCTCTGTCGTGGTTGGGGGAGGGTCGGGGTGCTCGGGGGGAGGGTCAGGGTGCTCTTACTAACCTTTAAGAAGAGCTTGAGGAGCGGTCTGTACTGCGCTGTGATTGGTCCGTCTGAGGCCCCGCCCATCAGCAGAGAGAACACCTGAGCGAGCAGGTGCAGGTAACAGCACGTGTTTGTGTCCAAGCGCTCAGGGTTCCACCAGCCGTCCTCTGAACACACAACACACACTTATACACGAGAGCACACACACACACTTATACACGAGAGCACACACACACACTTATACACGAGAGCACACACACACACTTATACACGAGAGCACACACACACACTTATACACGAGAGAACACACACACTTATACACGAGAGAACACACACACACTTATACACGAGAGAACACAACACACACTTATACACGAGAGAACACACACACTTATACACGAGAGCACACACATACACTTATACACGAGAGCACACACACACTTATACACGAGAGCACACACACACACTTATACACGAGAGAACACACACACTTATACACGAGAGAACACAACACACACTTATACACGAGAGCACACACACACACTTATACACGAGAGCACACACACACACTTATACACGAGAGAACACACACACTTATACACGAGAGAACACAACACACACTTATACACGAGAGAACACACACACTTATACACGAGAGCACACACATACACTTATACACGAGAGAACACACACACTTATACACGAGAGCACACACATACACTTATACACGAGAGCACACATACACTTATACACGAGAGCACACACACACACTTATACACGAGAGAACACACACAATTATACACGAGAGAACACACACACTTATACACGAGAGCACACACACACTTATACACGAGAGAACACACACGCACTTATACACGAGAGAACACACACACTTATACACGAGAGCACACACACACTTATACACGAGAGAACACACACACAATTATACACGAGAGAACACACACACTTATACACGAGAGCACACACACACTTATACACGAGAGCACACACACACTTATACACGAGAGCACACACACACACACACACACACACACACACTTATACACGAGAGCGCACACGCACACACGAGAGCGCACACACGCACGCAAACGCGCGCACACACGCACACGCACACACACACACACCTTTGAAGGTCTCGTCTGGACTCTTCAGGTCTTGGATGAACTGGGACAGAACCGGGACCAGGACCAGACTTTGCTCCACCTGTCCATCACTCTGCAGGTACAGAGCCAGCCAATCAGAGAAGGAGGAGGAGGGATCAAGGGCCAGGCCTAAAACAGGCTCCTGAGACAAGAGAAACAAGGTCTGAACCAGGTCTGAACCAGGTCTGAACCAGGTCTAAACCAGGTCTAAACCAGGACTAAACCAGCTCTAAACAAGGTCTAAACCAGGTCTGAACCAGGTCTGAACCAGGTCTGAACCAGGTCTGAACCAGGTCTGAACCAGGTCTGAACCAGGTCCTGTTGTTACCTGTGGGTGCTCTCTGCCTGTCTCCAGCAGGTGGCGCTCTATGGCTCTGTAAACGCGGCGCGCTGTGAGCAGGTGGTGTGTGTCGGTCAGACTCCTCAGACCCAGGACCAGAGTCTGGACCAGGACCAGGAGCGGGGTCTGGTCCGGACCAGAACCAGAACCGGACTGAGACAGGGACTCGACGCAGGAGCAGAGAGAGTCCAGCTGAAACACACAGTTCACACGATTCTTCATAAACCCGATCTAAATCCAGAACAGTGTCCGAAAGAAACAAAAACACCACACAAAACCAGTGCCGTGCAGCGATAAACAGGAAGCGGCTGTTGCTAACGTGCTTTGCTAGCTTTGTGTTGCTAAGACTGAATATAAATTAGCGTCAAACTCACAGTGTGTCTCCCTGATTGGCAGTCAGTGCTTGTGGGCGCGGTTAAACTCACTGTGTGTCTCTCTGATTGGCCGACAGTGCTTGTGGGCGAGGTTAAACTCACTGTGTGTCTCCTGCTGAAAGTCTCCATGTTCTGGATGTTTCTGCTCAGAGTGGAGATCAGAGTCTGGACCAGAACCAGAACCTGGTCTGGACCTGGGTCTGGACTGGACTTCAGCGCCGCCTCCAGGTCTGAGAGGGACAAGAAAGACAAAGATATTTCAACCATTTTAGATGAATTGTGTGTGATGTTTGAGACATCTTTATCTGTCCACGTCAAACCACACACTTTAACTAAATAAAGGCCGTTTTGTGGGACGGTCTTGTGGGACGGTCTTGTGGGACGGTCTTGTGGGAGGGTCTTGTGGGAGGGTCTTGTGGGAGGGTCTTGTGTGGGACGGTTGTGCGGGACGGTTGTGTGGGACGGTCTTGTGGTACGGTCTTGTGGGAGGGTCTTGTGTGGGACGGTTGTGTGGGACGGTCTTGTGGGAGGGTCTTGTGTGGGACGGTCGTGTGGGACGGTCTTGTGGGACGGTCTTGTGGGAGGGTCTTGTGGGAGGGTCTTGTGGGAGGGTCTTGTGTGGGACGGTTGTGTGGGACGGTTGTGTGGGACGGTTGTGTGGGACGGTCTTGTGGTACGGTCGTGTGGGACGGTTGTGTGGGACGGTCTTGTGGGACGGTCGTGTGGGAGGGTCTTGTGTGGGACGGTTGTGCGGGACGGTTGTGTGGGACGGTCTTGTGGTACGGTCTTGTGGGAGGGTCTTGTGTGGGACGGTTGTGTGGGACGGTCTTGTGGGAGGGTCTTGTGTGGGACGGTCGTGTGGGACGGTCGTGTGGGACGGTCGTGTGGGACGGTCTTGTGGGACGGTCTTGTGTGGGACGGTTGTGTGGGACGGTTGTGTGGGACGGTTGTGTGGGACGGTCTTGTGGTACGGTCGTGTGGGACGGTTGTGTGGGACGGTCTTGTGGTACGGTCGTGTGGGAGGGTCTTGTGTGGGACGGTTGTGCGGGACGGTTGTGTGGGACGGTCTTGTGGTACGGTCGTGTGGGAGGGTCTTGTGTGGGACGGTTGTGCGGGACGGTTGTGTGGGACGGTCTTGTGGGAGGGTCTTGTGTGGGACGGTCGTGTGGGACGGTCGTGTGGGACGGTCTTGTGGGACGGTCTTGTGGGACGGTTGTGTGGGACGGTTGTGTGGGACGGTCGTGTAGGACGGTTGTGTGGGACGCTTTCAGAGCTCGTACCTGATCTCCATCCCGCCGTGAGCGGGTGCTGCTGGACCACCTGACTCTGGGACAGACTCAGACACAGTTTGAACCGGGCGGAGTCTGAAGTCCCTGAAGGCACGAGGAGGGGGAGGAGCCTGAAGAGCAGCCGGTCCGAGTCAGACTGTCCCAGGGCAGCTACGGCCAGCAAACGCACCGCCTCCGACAGGACGGGACACCTACAGGAGGACAGAGGCACTGCACGTGAAAAGATATCAAAAACAGTAAATGAAGATGGAGCTAAACTTAAGAAGGCGACCTAGAGGCCAGCGCGTGTACTACAGCACCACCTAGAGGCCAGCACGTGTACTACAGCACCACCTAGAGGCCAGCACGTGTACTACAGCTCCACCTAGAGGCCAGCACGTGTACTACAGGACCACCTAGAGGCCAGCACGTGTACTACAGCACCACCTAGAGGCCAGCACGTGTACTACAGCTCCACCTAGAGGCCAGCACGTGTACTACAGGACCACCTAGAGGCCAGCACGTGTACTACAGCACCACCTAGAGGCCAGCACGTGTACTACAGCTCCACCTAGAGGCCAGCACGTGTACTACAGGACCACCTAGAGGCCAGCACGTGTACTACAGCACCACCTAGAAGCCAGCACGTGTACTACAGGACCACCTAGAGGCCAGCACGTGTACTACAGCGCCACCTAGAGGCCAGCACGTGTACTACAGGACCACCTAGAGGCCAGCACGTGTACTACAGCACCACCTAGAGGCCAGCACGTGTACTACAGCACCACCTAGAAGCCAGCACGTGTACTACAGCACCACCTAGAGGCCAGCACGTGTACTACAGCACCACCTAGAGGCCAGCACGTGTACTACAGCACCACCTAGAGGCCAGCACGTGTACTACAGCACCACCTAGAAGCCAGCACGTGTACTACAGCACCACCTAGAGGCCAGCACGTGTACTACAGCACCACCTAGAGGCCAGCACGTGTACTACAGGACCACCTAGAGGCCAGCACGTGTACTACAGCTCCACCTAGAGGCCAGCACGTGTACTACAGGACCACCTAGAGGCCAGCACGTGTACTACAGCACCACCTAGAGGCCAGCACGTGTACTACAGGACCACCTAGAGGCCAGCACGTGTACTACAGCACCACCTAGAGGCCAGCACGTGTACTACAGCACCACCTAGAGGCCAGCACGTGTACTACAGCACCACCTAGAAGCCAGCACGTGTACTACAGCACCACCTAGAGGCCAGCGCGTGTACTACAGCACCACCTAGAGGCCAGCGCGTGTACTACAGCTCCACCTAGAGGCCAGCACGTGTACTACAGCACCACCTAGAGGCCAGCACGTGTACTACAGCTCCACCTAGAGGCCAGCACGTGTACTACAGCACCACCTAGAGGCCAGCACGTGTACTACAGCTCCACCTAGAGGCCAGCACGTGTACTACAGGACCACCTAGAGGCCGGCACGTGTACTACAGCTCCACCTAGAGGCCAGCACGTGTACTACAGGACCACCTAGAGGCCGGCACGTGTACTACAGCTCCACCTAGAGGCCAGCACGTGTACTACAGCACCACCTAGAGGCCAGCACGTGTACTACAGCACCACCTAGAGGCCAGCGCGTGTACTACAGCTCCACCTAGAGGCCAGCGCGTGTACTACAGCTCCACCTAGAGGCCAGCGCGTGTACTACAGCTCCACCTAGAGGCCAGCACGTGTACTACAGCTCCACCTAGAGGCCAGCACATGTACTACAGCACCACCTAGAGGCCAGCACGTGTACTACAGCAGAGTTCACTGACCAGTCCTGAGAGTAGGAAGCATGGGCTCTGTGCAGCAGGGACAGTAAAGACGAAACTGTCTCCTCGGGGTCCAGAGAGTCCTGAGAGTCCAGCATCAGCTGCAGAGAAGACAAAGAGAGGACACACTTTAGTTCAGTTTGTGTTCACGTGACATCATAGCGTTCTCTCCAGTTGAATCCTCAGGAGAACTCTGTGTCAGGGTCAGAGGTCAGATTTAGGGCAGTGTTGTATAATGTTAACAGCTCTTCAGACCTGCAGCAGCTCCAGAGCCGCAGACACCACGGAGGACTCATCGTCATGGAGACGCTCAAACACTGCAGACTTTACAAAGTCCTGATCCACGGACGCTCCCTGAACACAAGAACACACAGAAGAGTCAAACACACGCTCCACCCGGCCTCTAGAACCTAAACGTCTACGGAAAGAACGGGCCAACCAGAGCGGGCCGTGTCTAAAGCCGCTAGCGAGCCGCGGTGATGCTAACTGTTACAGTTCTTCAGGCGCTCTTTAGACGTTCTCTAGACTCTTGTTCTGTGCGGTCAGACGTTCTCTACAATGTTCCGTGCGGTCAGACGTTCTCTAGAATGTTCCTGCGGTCAGACGTTCTCTAGAATGTTCCTGCGGTCAGACGTTCTCTAGAATGTTCCGTGCGGTCAGACGTTCTCTAGAATGTTCCGTGTGGTCAGACGTTCTCTAGAATGTTCCGTGTGGTCAGACGTTCTCTAGAATGTTCCGTGTGGTCAGACGTTCTCTAGAATGTTGGGTGTGGTCAGACGTTGTGGTCACCTGTCCTGAGCAGAGCAGCTCTCGCAGCTTCTTCAAACCCAAGACTCTGACGCTCGACTGAGGATGATGCAGACTGAGCAGAAGAGACGAGTCTGAGTCTCCCACCACCTGAGAACAAACAAACATCAACATCTGAGGAACAAACAATCACACCATCTGAGGAACAAACAAACAAACATCAACAACAACAACATCTGAGGAACAAACATACAAACAAACAAACATCAACATCTGAGGAACAAACAATCACACCACCTGAGGAACAAACAAACAAACATCAACATCTGAGGAACAAACAATCACACCATCTGAGGAACAAACAAACAAACATCAACAACAACAACATCTGAGGAACAAACAAACATCAACATCTGAGGAACAAACAATCACACCACCTGAGGAACAAACAAACAAACATCAACCACAACATCTGAGGAACAAACAAACAACATCGGAGGAACAAACAAACAAACATCAACAACAACATCTGAGAAACAAACAAACATCCACAACAACATCGGAGGAACAAACAAACAAACATCCACAACAACATCGGAGGAAACAACAAACAAACATCCACAACAACATCGAAGGAGCAAACAAACAAACAAACAAACATCAACAACAACATTGGAAGAACAAACAAACATCAACCACACCACCTGAGGAACAAACAACAACAACATCTGAGGAACAAACAAACATCAACATCTGAGGAACAAACAACAACATCTGAGGAACAAACAAACAAACAAATATCCACAACAACATCGGAGGAACAAACAAACAAACAAACATCAACAACAACATTGGAGGAACAAACATCAACCACACCACCTGAGGAACAAACAACATCTGAGGAACAATCAAACAATCAACAACATCGAAGGAGCAAACAAACAAACAAACATCAACAACAACATTGGAAGAACAAACAAACATCAATCACACCACCTGAGGAACAAACAACATCTGAGGAACAATCAACAACACCTGAGGAACAAACAAACAAACATTAACAACACCTGCGGAACAAACATCAACAACAACAACAACTGAGGAACAAACAAACAACAACACCACCTGATGAACAAACATCAACAGCCACAGCACAAACAAACAAACAACAACAACAACATCTGCAGAGACGCACAAACAAACATCAACAACCACAGCACAAACAAACAAACAACAACAACCACAGCATCTGCAGACGCACGGTGACTTAAGGTGCAGTACCTGGAACTTCCCGCTGGTGGCAGAAAGAGACAGAAGCTGATGGAACAGAGGCTTCTGGACATCGTCCAGTTCAGACACACGAGACGAGAGCGTTCTGTCCAGAGACCAAGTGTATCTGTAACAACACACACACAACATTATATCTATACACACACAACATACAACACACAACATTATATCTGCACACAACACACATATCTGCACACACAACACACAACATTATAACTGCACACACAACACACATTATATCTATACACACACAACACACAACATTATATCTATACACACACAACATTATATCTGCACACACAACATTATATCTGCACACACAACACACAACATTATATCTATACACACACAACATTATATCTATACACACACAACATTATATCTGCACACACAACATTATATCTGCACACACAACACACAACATTATATCTATACACACACAACACACAACATTATATCTATACACACACAACATTATATCTGCACACACAACATTATATCTGCACACACAACACACATTATATCTATACACACACAACATTATATCTATACACACACAACACACAACATTATATCTGCACACACAACACACATTATATCTATACACACACAACATTATATCTATACACACACAACACACAACATTATATCTGCACACACAACACACATTATATCTATACACACACAACACACAACATTATATCTGCACACACAACACACAACATTATATCTGCACACACAACACACAACATTATATCTATACACACACAACACAACATTATATCTATACACACACAACACACAACATTATATCTGCACACACAACACACAACATTATATCTATACACACACAACACAACATTATATCTATACACACACAACACAACATTATATCTATACACACACAACACAACATTATATCTATACACACACAACACAACATTATATCTATACACACACAACACAACATTATATCTATACACACACAACACAACATTATATCTATACACACACAACACACAACATTATATCTGCACACACAACACACAACATTATATCTATACACACACAACACAACATTATATCTATACACACACAACACAACATTATATCTATACACACACAACACAACATTATATCTATACACACACAACACAACATTATATCTATACACACACAACACACATTATATCTGCACAAACACACAACATTGTATCTGCACACACACAACACACAACATTATATCTGCACACACAACACACAACACACAACATTATATCTGCACACACAACACACAACATTGTATCTGCACACACAACACACAACATTATATCTATACACAAACAACACACAACATTATATCTATACACACAACACACAACATTATATCTGCACACACACAACACACAACATTATATCTATACACACACAACACACAACATTATATCTATACACACAACACACAACATTATATCTGCACACACACAACACACAACATTATATCTATACACACACAACACACAACATTATATCTGCACACACACATGTCATTCACTTTGCTGCCAGTAGATGGAGCCATCAGTTCCTCACATGGGAAATGCCTGTGACTTTATCAAAGGTGTGTGCTCTAAAGGTGTGTGCTCTAAAGGTGTGTGCTCTAAAGGTGTGTGCTCTAAAGGTGTGTGCTCTAAAGGTGTGTGCTCTAAAGGTGTGTGTGCTCTAAAGGTGTGTGCTCTAAAGGTGTGTGTGCTCTAAAGGTGTGTGCTCTAAAGGTGTGTGTGCTCTAAAGGTGTTTGTTCTAAAGGTGTTTGTTCTAAAGGTGTGTGTGCTCTAAAGGTGTGTGTGCTCTAAAGGTGTTTGTTCTAAAGGTGTGTGCTCTAAAGGTGTGTGCTCTAAAGGTGTGTGTGCTCTAAAGGTGTGTGCTCTAAAGGTGTGTGTGCTCTAAAGGTGTTTGTTCTAAAGGTGTTTGTTCTAAAGGTGTGTGTGCTCTAAAGGTGTTTGTTCTAAAGGTGTTTGTTCTAAAGGTGTGTGTGCTCTAAAGGTGTGTGTGCTCTAAAGGTGTTTGTTCTAAAGGTGTTTGTTCTAAAGGTGTGTGTGCTCTAAAGGTGTTTGTTCTAAAGGTGTTTGTTCTAAAGGTGTGTGTGCTCTAAAGGTGTGTGTGCTCTAAAGGTGTTTGTTCTAAAGGTGTTTGTTCTAAAGGTGTGTGTGCTCTAAAGGTGTGTGTGCTCTAAAGGTGTTTGTTCTAAAGGTGTTTGTTCTAAAGGTGTGTGTGCTCTAAAGGTGTGCGTGCTCTAAAGGTGTGCGTGTTCTAAAGGTGTGTGGTCTAAAGGTGTGTGGTCTAAAGGTGTGTGCTCTAAAGGTGTGCGTGTTCTAAAGGTGTGTGGTCTAAAGGTGTGTGGTCTAAAGGTGTGTGCTCTAAAGGTGTGCGTGCTCTAAAGGTGTGCGTGTTCTAAAGGTGTGTGGTCTAAAGGTGTGTGATCTAAAGGTGTGTGGTCTAAAGGTGTTTGTTCTAAAGGTGTGTGTGCTCTAAAGGTGTGTGCTCTAAAGGTGTGTGGTCTAAAGGTGTGTGGTCTAAAGGTGTGCGTGCTCTAAAGGTGTGCGTGTTCTAAAGGTGTGTGGTCTAAAGGTGTGTGGTCTAAAGGTGTGTGCTCTAAAGGTGTGCGTGTTCTAAAGGTGTGTGGTCTAAAGGTGTGTGGTCTAAAGGTGTGTGGTCTAAAGGTGTGCGTGATCTAAAGGTGTGTGGTCTAAAGGTGTGTGTGTTCTAAAGGACTGACTTTGCCTCCAGGACTCGCAGCACGGGCAGCAGTCGCCGGTCCAGGTCCTCCAGAAGGTCCTGAGAACGCCCAGACTGTGACAAATACAGGTCCAGCAGCAGCCTGAGGGCGGGGCAGAGGGCGGGGCAGAGGGCGGGGCAGAGCGTGAGGTCACCAACACGTCATTAACACGCGTGTGCAGAAGAGCAAACGTGTAAAAGTGAGAGTTTGTACCGGGCCAGGGTCAGGTCCAGGTCAGAGGTCAAAGGAACACGGCTGAGAAGGTCCTGCAGGAGCTCAGCACAGGAAGTGGCTGCAGCACAGGAAGTGGCTGCAGCACAGGAAGTGGCTTCAGCCGAGTCTGAGACAAAACAACCGAGATTCACGTCATTACACCAAGAAGTAAGTCTAGTTCCTCTCCTCTTGAAGCCTTCAGAGGAACCAGAGGAACCAGAGGAACCAGTGGAACCAGTGGAACCAGTGGAACCAGTGGAACCAGAGGAACCAGAGGAACCAGGGGAACCAGTGGAACCAGGCGTGGGATTTACCTGAGCTGAAGCTGCACTTCATGAGGTGCGGCAGCAGGTGGCGCAGCAGAGGAGAAACATCATGAGTCTGAGCCATCGACTCCAGAGAAGAAGCCAGATCTGAGACCGAGACCAGACGGGACAGAGACCTGGAACAAGACCGGGTTTAGACCGGGTTTAGAGACCTGGAAAAAGACCGGGTTTAGACCGGGTTTAGAGACATGGAACAAGACCGGGTTTAGACCGGGTTTAGAGACCTGGAACGAGACCGGGTTTAGACCGGGTTTAGAGACCTGGAACAAGACCGGGTTTAGACCGGGTTTAGAGACATGGAACAAGACCGGGTTTAGACCGGGTTTAGAGACCTGGAACAAGACCGGGTTTAGACCGGGTTTAGAGACATGGAACAAGACCGGGTTTAGACCGGGTTTAGAGACCTGGAACAAGACCGGGTTTAGACCGGGTTTAGAGACCTGGAAAAAGACCGGGTTTAGACCGGGTTTAGAGACATGGAACAAGACCGGGTTTAGACCGGGTTTAGAGACCTGGAACAAGCCCGGGTTTAGAGCGAGTTCAGGGTGTTTAATCCAGGTCTAGTCCCGGTCTATTCCCGGTCTAGTCCAGGTCTAGTCCAGTTCTAGTCCAGGTCTAGTCCAGGTCTAGTCCAGGTCTAGTCCAGGTCTAGTCCAGGTTCTTACCTGTGCGTGGGTCCAGCGTGGTCCTGGTTCTGGAGCAGGACTATCAAAGCTCCCAGACTCTCTTGGACCAGGACTCGGTCTTTCAGGGACTTGCAGAGGATTCCACACAGAGACTGGACCAGAACTTTCTCCAGCGTCACCTTCACCGAAATCTGACACAGAACCATGAGGGCCGACGCCCTGAAGTCCACCAGCAACGCCCTGAGGCCCTGAGGAGAGAGCGGGTCAGACCAGGACTAAACCAGGACTAAACCGGGTCCAAACCGGGTCTAAACCAGGTCTAAACCGGGTCTAAACCAGGTCCAAACCGGGTCCAAACCGGGTCTAAACCGGGTCCAAACCAGGTCTAAACCAGGTCTAAACCGGGTCTAAACCAGGTCTAAACCAGGTCTAAACCAGGACTGAACCAGGTCTAAACCAGGTCCAAACCAGGTCCAAACCTGGTCTATACCGGGTCTAAACCAGGTCTAAACCAGGACTGAACCAGGTCTAAACCAGGTCCAAACCAGGTCCAAACCTGGTCTATACCGGGTCTAAACCAGGTCTAAACCAGGTCTAAACCAGGACTGACCTTCTGGATGTGGGGTAACAGTTTGGTGATGATTGCGTCTGTCACGACCTCGGCTGAATCTAGAGCTGAGACGATCGTCGAGGCGAAGAACGAGAAAATGACTCTGAGCTGAGAAGAACCTCCTCCAAAGTCTGAGAACGCCTGAACAAACAAACAAACGAATCTTCTCTTAAAGTCCTTTCTCTGACACCATCAGTAGTTTGTGACATTGAACACAGTTTCATGTGGACAGAACCAGTGATTACAGAGATATGACCCTGACCTCTGACCCTGAGAGTTCACCTGAACCAGATCAAACTAGAGGAATTTCACCAAGATTTGACCTGAACACAAACGGTCTCCTCACGGGTCTGAAGTGGGCCGAATGTGGGTCTAAAGTGGGTCTAAAGTGGGCCAGACTGAGCCAGACTCTTACCTGGATGGAGTCTTGGACCATGTTGCAGATGAAGTCCATGAAGCCCAGGTCTTTGTGACAGTGAGTGACCAGAGTGAGTCTGGACAGAGGGACACCAGGTTTCTGCAAACACAATGTACAGGCTTTAACTGAGAGAGCGCCCCCTGTGGGACACTACAGAGCGCCCCCCGCAGGACACTACAGATAGCCCCCTGTGGGACACTAGAGAGAGCCCCCTGTGGGACACTAGAGAGAGCCCCCTGTGGGACACTATAGAGAGCCCCCTGTGGGACACTACAGAGCGCCCCCTGCGGGACACTACAGATAGCCCCCTGTGGGACACTACAGAGAGCCCCCTGTGGGACACTACAGAGAGCCCCCTGCAGGACACTACAGAGCGCCCCCTGTGGGACACTAGAGAGAGCCCCCTGTGGGACACTACAGAGCGCCCCCTGTGGGACACTAGAGAGAGCCCCCTGTGGGACACTACAGAGCGCCCCCTGTGGGACACTACAGAGCGCCCCCCGCAGGACACTACAGATAGCCCCCTGTGGGACACTAGAGAGAGCCCCCTGTGGGACACTAGAGAGAGCCCCCTGTGGGACACTACAGAGCGCCCCCTGCGGGACACTACAGAGCGCCCCCCGCAGGACACTACAGATAGCCCCCTGTGGGACACTAGAGAGAGCCCCCTGTGGGACACTAGAGAGAGCCCCCTGTGGGACACTACAGATAGCCCCCTGTGGGACACTAGAGAGAGCCCCCTGTGGGACACTAGAGAGAGCCCCCTGTGGGACACTACAGAGAGCCCCCTGTGGGACACTACAGAGAGCCCCCTGCGGGACACTACAGAGCGCCCCCTGCGGGACACTACAGAGAGCCCCCTGCGGGACACTACAGAGAGCCCCCTGCGGGACACTACAGAGAGCGCTCCCTGCGGTTACCTGGAGACACGCCCCCTGCGGTTACCTGGAGACACGCCCCCTGCTGTTACCTGGAGACACGCCCCCTGCTGTTACCTGGAGACACGCCCCCTGCTGTTACCTGGAGACACGCCCCCTGCTGTTACCTGGAGACACGCCCCCTGCTGTTACCTGGAGACACGCCCCCTGCTGTTACCTGGAGACAGTGCAGCCAGTTCCACCTGCTGGTCGGCTCTTGGATGTTCAGGAGTTGAATGACTCTGACAAAGACTTTGGAGTCGTGAAAGGGAAGAACACAGGCCACCAGACGCTCCACGTTGTAAAGGTGAATGTGGAACCTGAAAGAGTCAAATCGAACCTGTCAGAACCCGGTCTAAACCAAGTCTAAACCAAGTCTAAACTCGGTCTAAACCCAGGTCTAAACCCAGGTCTAAGCCCGGTCTAAACCCAGGTCTAAGCCCGGTCTAAACCCTGGTCTAAACCCGGTCTAAGCGCCCGGGCTAAGCGCCCGGTCTAAGCGCCCGGCCTAAGCCCGGTCTAAGCCCGGCCCAAGCCCGGTCTAAACCCGGTCTAAGCAGGTCTAAGCCAGGTCTAAGCCCGGTCCCAGCCCGGTCTAAACCCGGTCCCAGCCCAGTCTAAACCCGGTCCCAGCCCAGTCTAAACCCGGTCTCAGCCCAGTCTAAACCCGGTCTCAGCCCAGTCTAAACCCGGTCTCAGCCCAGTCTAAACCCGGTCTCAGCCCAGTCTAAACCCGGTCTCAGCCCAGTCTAAACCCGGTCTCAGCCCAGTCTAAACCCGGTCTCAGCCCAGTCTAAACCCGGTCTCAGCCCGGTCTAAACCCGGTCTAAGCCCGGTCTAAGCCCGGTCTAAACCCGGTCTAAACCCGGTCTCAGCCCAGTACCTGTGGATGAGCCACTCCAGACACTTGTGAGTGGGCTTGAGGAGGAAATATGGACAGACTCGGGTCAGAAACAGAGCGATGTCTCGGTCCAGTTTGACGTTGGTTTCTTTGGACTGAACGCTGCGCTCCAACGTCACAGAAGAAGAACTGAACAGAGTCTGTTGGAACTCTGAGAGCGAGGGTTCAATTCCCAACAGCTCCTCCAGCCCCGTGCAACCTGAAGAAGAGAAGAAGAGAATGAGTGCAGCCTGAAGAAGGTGGAGCTAAAGTGTAGAAGGTGGAGCTAAAGTGTAGAAGGTGGAGCTAAAGTGTAGAAGGTGGAGCTAAAGTGTAGAAGGTGGAGCTAAAGTGTAGAAGGTGGAGCTAAAGTGTAGAAGGTGGAGCTAAAGCGTAGAAGGTGGAGCTAAAGTGTAGAAGGTGGAGCTAAAGCGTAGAAGGTGGAGCTAAAGCGTAGAAGGTGGAGCTAAAGTGTAGAAGGTGGAGCTAAAGTGTAGAAGGTGGAGCTAAAGTGTAGAAGGTGGAGCTAAAGCGTAGAAGGTGGAGCTAAAGCGTAGAAGGTGGAGCTAAAGTGTAGAAGGTGGAGCTAAAGTGTAGAAGGTGGAGCTAAAGTGTAGAAGGTGGAGCTAAAGCGTAGAAGGTGGAGCTAAAGCGTAGAAGGTGGAGCTAAAGCGTAGAAGGTGGAGCTAAAGTGTAGAAGGTGGAGCTAAAGTGTAGAAGGTGGAGCTAAAGCGTAGAAGGTGGAGCTAAAGCGTAGAAGGTGGAGCTAAAGCGTAGAAGGTGGAGCTAAAGCGTAGAAGGTGGAGCTAAAGCGTAGAAGGTGGAGCTAAAGCGTGAGGAGCACAAACCCAGAGCGTAGAAGGTGGAGCTAAAGCGTAGAAGGTGGAGCTAAAGCGTAGAAGGTGGAGCTAAAGCGTGAGGAGCACAAACCCAGAGCGTAGAAGGTGGAGCTAAAGCGTGAGGAGCACAAACCCAGAGCGTAGAAGGTGGAGCTAAAGCGTAGAAGGTGGAGCTAAAGCGTAGAAGGTGGAGCTAAAGTGTAGAAGGTGGAGCTAAAGCGTGAGGAGCACAAACCCAGAGTGTAGAAGGTGGAGCTAAAGCGTAGAAGGTGGAGCTAAAGCGTAGAAGGTGGAGCTAAAGTGTAGAAGGTGGAGCTAAAGCGTGAGGAGCACAAACCCAGAGCGTAGAAGGTGGAGCGGTCCATGGTGGCAGCATCTTTGGGCTCGAACAGTAAAGACGCCACATTTTTCCTGGTGAAAAGGTTTGGATCAGTCTGAGGCAACGCCAGACGCTTCAACTGCAGCGACAGAGACGTCATCTGAAACACGTGAAACACACGTGAAACACACGTGAAACACACGTGAAACACACATCATGTCATGGGGAGTCCTTCAGGGTGAACTGTCAATCACCGCCTAAGCCACGCGACGATATAAAAGGAGAAAGTTTTTAAAATGTACTTCACTGAAATGTGAAAAAATATATAAATATACACATTTGTCTCCCTCATTTTCTTTAAAGGCGGTATGGACGATTTTTCGGCGATTTGAGAACGCAGGCGGAAGTGCACATGCCACTCCCCCGTGCGCATGCCCCTCCCCCGTGCGCATGCCCCTCCCCCGTGCACATGCCACTCCCCCGTGCGCATGCCACTCCCCCGTGCACATGCCACTCCCCCGTGTGGACTGATACAACACACACGTGCGTTTGTTTATTAGCGCAACGGAGCGCATCACATCTCTCGTCTCCCGTAGATTTCTGTCCACTTCTGCGTCAGCTCGAACTGTCTTTCTCCGTCTTCATTTTGCCCCGTACACTGAGGGAACTATATTATGATAGATCCATGCGCTTAGGCACGCGGAAACGTGGGGACGAGCCTGACGCGGCTGCAGGTGAGCGACAGGTGCGTTTTATGATTGATACGTGGCAGGACAAATGATTTCTCCACGATATAAAAATTTGCTGAAAAAAATCGGCCATACCACCTTTAAGGAAAGAGAAACTACAGAAGATTTGTGATTGATGCAACAAACCTCATGGAAATGAAAGATAAATGTTTCAATATTACAATCTTAAACGTCGGACTCATAACTGTATTAAACAGGTGAAAATTCAGACTCAGTTTCCTCCTTAATTTATACATTTATAACTCTTAATATCAACATTTAATGAAAACAATTCAATAAGATAAGAGCCTTTATTTGTCCAAACAATGGGACATTTCAGAAATATATCAATAACTTTAACATAAGATCAGCAGAGGTCAGAGGTCAGAGGCTCTTAAAACCTGAATATCTCCCTTGTTTTGGGGATAATTATTACACTGGTTACCATTAGAGCTGGGTCGAAAAAATGTTGATTTTCCGATTTTTAATCGATTCGCATATTAATGACCGATTATCGATTCGTACGTCCAAATGTCGATTTTGTTTTTTTAACTAAAATTATTTTCTTCATTTCCCTCAGTGAACTTCAATCTACTTTCAAGAAAGATAATTCAGGACTCTGGATTCTCTTTCTTGAAGGTAGATTGACCCTTGACCTTTCATCAGTAACTACAATACTTGTAAGATTTGATGTTTAATATTGATATAATACTAGTTTTATTAATAATATGTTGCTTCTCTACACAGTCATGAAGTGAAGGAAACGCTTCAAATACATTTTTCATTTTTAATAACATTAACCCCCGGATCCAATCGGATGGGATATGAGAAATCGGAAAAAATCGATTTTGAAACGTAACAATCGGAATCGAATCGATTCTTGAAATTTGAATCGAAACCCAGCTCTAGTTACCATGGTTACGTTACCATGGTTACCATGGCCTTCCTGACCCTTTTGAATGAGAGTTATGAGCGTGAATGAGAGTTATTATGTGCGTGAATGAGAGTTATGTGCGTGAATGAGTTATGAGCGTGAATGAGTTATGAGCGTGAATGAGAGTTATGAGCGTGAATGAGTTATGAGCGTGAATGAGTTATGAGCGTGAATGAGTTATGAGCGTGAATGAGTTATGAGCGTGAATGAGAGTTATGAGCGTGAATGAGTTATGAGCGTGAATGAGTTATGAGCGTGAATGAGAGTTATGAGCGTGAATGAGTTATGAGCGTGAATGAGTTATGAGCGTGAATGAGAGTTATGTGCGTGAATGAGTTATGAGCGTGAATGAGAGTTATGTGCGTGAATGAGTTATGAGCGTGAATGAGTTATGAGCGTGAATGAGTTATGAGCGTGAATGAGTTATGTGCGTGAATGAGAGTTATGAGCGTGAATGAGAGTTATGAGCGTGAATGAGTTATGAGCGTGAATGAGTTATGAGCGTGAATGAGTTATGAGCGTGAATGAGAGTTATGTGCGTGAATGAGTTATGTGCGTGAATGAGAGTTATGTGCGTGAATGAGTTATGTGCGTGAATGAGTTATGAGCGTGAATGAGAGTTATGTGCGTGAATGAGAGTTATGTGCGTGAATGAGAGTTATTATGTGCGTGAATGAGAGTTATGTGCGTGAATGAGAGTTATGAGCGTGAATGAGAGTTATGTGCGTGAATGAGTTATGAGCGTGAATGAGTTATGAGCGTGAATGAGTTATGAGCGTGAATGAGAGTTATGTGCGTGAATGAGTTATGTGCGTGAATGAGAGTTATGTGCGTGAATGAGTTATGTGCGTGAATGAGTTATGAGCGTGAATGAGAGTTATGTGCGTGAATGAGAGTTATGTGCGTGAATGAGAGTTATTATGTGCGTGAATGAGAGTTATGAGCGTGAATGAGAGTTATGAGCGTGAATGAGTTATGAGCGTGAATGAGAGTTATTATGTGCGTGAATGAGAGTTATTATGTGCGTGAATGAGAGTTATGAGCGTGAATGAGAGTTATTATGTGCGTGAATGAGTTATGTGCGTGAATGAGAGTTATTATGTGCGTGAATGAGAGTTATTATGTGCGTGAATGAGAGTTATTATGAGCGTGAATGAGAGTTATGTGCGTGAATGAGAGTTATTATGTGCGTGAATGAGAGTTATTATGAGCGTGAATGAGAGTTATTATGAGCGTGAATGAGAGTTATGTGCGTGAATGAGAGTTATGAGCGTGAATGAGAGTTATTATGTGCGTGAATGAGAGTTATGAGCGTGAATGAGAGTTATGTGCGTGAATGAGAGTTATTATGTGCGTGAATGAGAGTTATTATGTGCGTGAATGAGAGTTATGAGCGTGAATGAGAGTTATGTGCGTGAATGAGAGTTATTATGAGCGTGAATGAGAGTTATTATGTGCGTGAATGAGAGTTATGTGCGTGAATGAGAGTTATGAGCGTGAATGAGAGTTATTATGTGCGTGAATGAGAGTTATTATGTGCGTGAATGAGAGTTATGAGCGTGAATGAGAGTTATTATGTGCGTGAATGAGAGTTATGAGCGTGAATGAGAGTTATTATGTGCGTGAATGAGAGTTATGAGCGTGAATGAGAGTTATGTGCGTGAATGAGAGTTATGAGCGTGAATGAGAGTTATTATGTGCGTGAATGAGAGTTATGAGCGTGAATGAGTTATGAGCGTGAATGAGAGTTATTATGTGCGTGAATGAGAGTTATTATGTGCGTGAATGAGAGTTATTATGTGCGTGAATGAGAGTTATGTGCGTGAATGAGAGTTATTATGTGCGTGAATGAGAGTTATTATGTGCGTGAATGAGAGTTATTATGTGCGTGAATGAGAGTTATTATGTGCGTGAATGAGAGTTATTATGTGCGTGAATGAGAGTTATTATGTGCGTGAATGAGAGTTATGTGCGTGAATGAGAGTTATTATGTGCGTGAATGAGAGTTATGAGCGTGAATGAGTTATGTGCGTGAATGAGAGTTATTATGTGCGTGAATGAGAGTTATTATGTGCGTGAATGAGAGTTATTATGAGCGTGAATGAGTTATGAGCGTGAATGAGTTATGAGCGTGAATGAGAGTTATGTGCGTGAATGAGAGTTATGTGCGTGAATGAGAGTTATGTGCGTGAATGAGAGTTATGAGCGTGAATGAGAGTTATTATGTGCGTGAATGAGAGTTATGAGCGTGAATGAGAGTTATTATGTGCGTGAATGAGTTATGAGCGTGAATGAGTTATGAGCGTGAATGAGTTATGAGCGTGAATGAGAGTTATGTGTGTGAATGAGTTATGTGCGTGAATGAGTTATGTGCGTGAATGAGAGTTATGTGCGTGAATGAGAGTTATGAGCGTGAATGAGTTATGAGCGTGAATGAGAGTTATTATGTGCGTGAATGAGTTATGAGCGTGAATGAGAGTTATGAGCGTGAATGAGAGTTATTATGTGCGTGAATGAGAGTTATGTGCGTGAATGAGTTATGAGCGTGAATGAGTTATGAGCGTGAATGAGAGTTATGAGCGTGAATGAGTTATGAGCGTGAATGAGTTATGAGCGTGAATGAGTTATGAGCGTGAATGAGTTATGAGCGTGAATGAGAGTTATGAGCGTGAATGAGTTATGAGCGTGAATGAGTTATGAGCGTGAATGAGTTATGAGCGTGAATGAGAGTTATGTGCGTGAATGAGTTATGAGCGTGAATGAGTTATGAGCGTGAATGAGAGTTATGAGCGTGAATGAGTTATGAGCGTGAATGAGTTATGAGCGTGAATGAGTTATGAGCGTGAATGAGAGTTATGAGCGTGAATGAGTTATGTGCGTGAATGAGTTATGAGCGTGAATGAGTTATGAGCGTGAATGAGTTATGAGCGTGAATGAGAGTTATGTGCGTGAATGAGTTATGAGCGTGAATGAGAGTTATGTGCGTGAATGAGTTATGAGCGTGAATGAGTTATGAGCGTGAATGAGTTATGAGCGTGAATGAGTTATGTGCGTGAATGAGAGTTATGAGCGTGAATGAGAGTTATGAGCGTGAATGAGAGTTATGTGCGTGAATGAGTTATGAGCGTGAATGAGTTATGAGCGTGAATGAGTTATGAGCGTGAATGAGAGTTATGTGCGTGAATGAGTTATGAGCGTGAATGAGAGTTATTATGTGCGTGAATGAGAGTTATGTGCGTGAATGAGTTATGTGCGTGAATGAGAGTTATGAGCGTGAATGAGAGTTATGTGCGTGAATGAGTTATGAGCGTGAATGAGTTATGAGCGTGAATGAGTTATGAGCGTGAATGAGAGTTATGTGCGTGAATGAGTTATGTGCGTGAATGAGAGTTATGTGCGTGAATGAGTTATGTGCGTGAATGAGTTATGAGCGTGAATGAGAGTTATGTGCGTGAATGAGAGTTATGTGCGTGAATGAGTTATGTGCGTGAATGAGTTATGAGCGTGAATGAGTTATGAGCGTGAATGAGTTATGAGCGTGAATGAGAGTTATGTGCGTGAATGAGTTATGAGCGTGAATGAGAGTTATGAGCGTGAATGAGAGTTATGTGCGTGAATGAGTTATGAGCGTGAATGAGTTATGAGCGTGAATGAGTTATGAGCGTGAATGAGAGTTATGAGCGTGAATGAGAGTTATGTGCGTGAATGAGAGTTATGTGCGTGAATGAGAGTTATGTGCGTGAATGAGTTATGTGCGTGAATGAGAGTTATGAGCGTGAATGAGAGTTATGTGCGTGAATGAGAGTTATGTGCGTGAATGAGTTATGTGCGTGAATGAGTTATGTGCGTGAATGAGTTATGTGCGTGAATGAGTTATGTGCGTGAATGAGTTATGTGCGTGAATGAGTTATGTGCGTGAATGAGAGTTATGTGCGTGAATGAGAGTTATGTGCGTGAATGAGAGTTATGAGCGTGAATGAGTTATGAGCGTGAATGAGAGTTATTATGTGCGTGAATGAGAGTTATTATGTGCGTGAATGAGAGTTATGTGCGTGAATGAGAGTTATTATGTGCGTGAATGAGTTATGTGCGTGAATGAGAGTTATTATGTGCGTGAATGAGAGTTATTATGTGCGTGAATGAGAGTTATTATGTGCGTGAATGAGAGTTATTATGTGCGTGAATGAGTTATGAGCGTGAATGAGAGTTATTATGTGCGTGAATGAGAGTTATTATGTGCGTGAATGAGAGTTATTATGTGCGTGAATGAGAGTTATGAGCGTGAATGAGAGTTATGTGCGTGAATGAGAGTTATGTGCGTGAATGAGAGTTATGTGCGTGAATGAGAGTTATTATGTGCGTGAATGAGAGTTATTATGTGCGTGAATGAGAGTTATTATGTGCGTGAATGAGTTATGTGCGTGAATGAGAGTTATTATGTGCGTGAATGAGAGTTATTATGTGCGTGAATGAGAGTTATTATGTGCGTGAATGAGAGTTATTATGTGCGTGAATGAGTTATGAGCGTGAATGAGAGTTATTATGTGCGTGAATGAGAGTTATTATGTGCGTGAATGAGAGTTATTATGAGCGTGAATGAGAGTTATGTGCGTGAATGAGAGTTATGTGCGTGAATGAGTTATGAGCGTGAATGAGAGTTATTATGTGCGTGAATGAGAGTTATGAGCGTGAATGAGAGTTATGTGCGTGAATGAGAGTTATGTGCGTGAATGAGTTATGAGCGTGAATGAGAGTTATTATGTGCGTGAATGAGAGTTATGTGCGTGAATGAGAGTTATGAGCGTGAATGAGAGTTATTATGTGCGTGAATGAGAGTTATTATGTGCGTGAATGAGTTATGAGCGTGAATGAGTTATGAGCGTGAATGAGTTATGAGCGTGAATGAGAGTTATGTGCGTGAATGAGAGTTATGTGCGTGAATGAGAGTTCTTATGTGCGTGAATGAGAGTTATGTGCGTGAATGAGAGTTATGAGCGTGAATGAGTTATGAGCGTGAATGAGAGTTATTATGTGCGTGAATGAGAGTTATGAGCGTGAATGAGAGTTATTATGTGCGTGAATGAGAGTTATTATGTGCGTGAATGAGAGTTATGAGCGTGAATGAGAGTTATTATGTGCGTGAATGAGAGTTATTATGTGCGTGAATGAGAGTTATGAGCGTGAATGAGAGTTATTATGTGCGTGAATGAGAGTTATTATGTGCGTGAATGAGAGTTATTATGTGCGTGAATGAGAGTTATTATGTGCGTGAATGAGAGTTATTATGTGCGTGAATGAGAGTTATTATGTGCGTGAATGAGAGTTATTATGTGCGTGAATGAGAGTTATTATGTGCGTGAATGAGAGTTATGAGCGTGAATGAGAGTTATGAGCGTGAATGAGAGTTATTATGTGCGTGAAAGAGTTATGAGCGTGAATGAGTTATGAGCGTGAATGAGAGTTATGTGCGTGAATGAGAGTTATGTGCGTGAATGAGAGTTATGAGCGTGAATGAGAGTTATGAGCGTGAATGAGAGTTTTTATGTGCGTGAATGAGAGTTATGTGCGTGAATGAGAGTTATGAGCGTGAATGAGAGTTATTATGTGCGTGAATGAGAGTTATGAGCGTGAATGAGAGTTATTATGTGCGTGAATGAGAGTTATGAGCGTGAATGAGAGTTATTATGTGCGTGAATGAGAGTTATGAGCGTGAATGAGAGTTATTATGTGCGTGAATGAGAGTTATGAGCGTGAATGAGAGTTATTATGTGCGTGAATGAGTTATGAGCGTGAATGAGTTATGTGCGTGAATGAGAGTTATGTGCGTGAATGAGAGTTATGTGCGTGAATGAGAGTTATGTGCGTGAATGAGAGTTATGAGCGTGAATGAGTTATGTGCGTGAATGAGAGTTATGTGCGTGAATGAGAGTTATGAGCGTGAATGAGTTATGAGCGTGAATGAGAGTTATGTGCGTGAATGAGAGTTATTATGTGCGTGAATGAGTTATGAGCGTGAATGAGAGTTATGAGCGTGAATGAGAGTTATTATGTGCGTGAATGAGTTATGTGCGTGAATGAGAGTTATTATGTGCGTGAATGAGAGTTATTATGTGCGTGAATGAGAGTTATTATGTGCGTGAATGAGAGTTATGTGCGTGAATGAGAGTTATGAGCGTGAATGAGAGTTATTATGTGCGTGAATGAGAGTTATTATGAGCGTGAATGAGTTATGAGCGTGAATGAGAGTTATTATGTGCGTGAATGAGTTATGAGCGTGAATGAGAGTTATTATGTGCGTGAATGAGAGTTATTATGTGCGTGAATGAGAGTTATTATGTGCGTGAATGAGAGTTATGTGCGTGAATGAGAGTTATTATGTGCGTGAATGAGAGTTATGAGCGTGAATGAGAGTTATGAGCGTGAATGAGAGTTATTATGTGCGTGAATGAGAGTTATTATGAGCGTGAATGAGAGTTATTATGTGCGTGAATGAGAGTTATTATGTGCGTGAATGAGAGTTATTATGTGCGTGAATGAGTTATGAGCGTGAATGAGTTATGTGCGTGAATGAGTTATGAGCGTGAATGAGTTATGAGCGTGAATGAGAGTTATGTGCGTGAATGAGTTATGAGCGTGAATGAGTTATGTGCGTGAATGAGTTATGTGCGTGAATGAGAGTTATGAGCGTGAATGAGAGTTATGAGCGTGAATGAGAGTTATGAGCGTGAATGAGAGTTATGAGCGTGAATGAGAGTTATTATGTGCGTGAATGAGAGTTATTATGTGCGTGAATGAGAGTTATTATGTGCGTGAATGAGAGTTATTATGTGCGTGA
Organism: Eucyclogobius newberryi; assembly: GCF_026437365.1. Lineage (NCBI taxonomy): Eukaryota > Metazoa > Chordata > Actinopteri > Gobiiformes > Gobiidae > Eucyclogobius > Eucyclogobius newberryi. The sequence continues at coordinate 1,254,060 of NW_027315835.1, forward strand.
ATGAGTTATGAGCGTGAATGAGAGTTATTATGTGCGTGAATGAGAGTTATTATGTGCGTGAATGAGAGTTATTATGTGCGTGAATGAGAGTTATGAGCGTGAATGAGTTATGAGCGTGAATGAGTTATGAGCGTGAATGAGAGTTATTATGTGCGTGAATGAGAGTTATGAGCGTGAATGAGAGTTATTATGTGCGTGAATGAGAGTTATGAGCGTGAATGAGAGTTATTATGTGCGTGAATGAGAGTTATGAGCGTGAATGAGAGTTATTATGTGCGTGAATGAGAGTTATGAGCGTGAATGAGAGTTATTATGTGCGTGAATGAGAGTTATGAGCGTGAATGAGAGTTATTATGTGCGTGAATGAGTTATGAGCGTGAATGAGTTATGAGCGTGAATGAGTTATGAGCGTGAATGAGAGTTATGTGCGTGAATGAGTTATGTGCGTGAATGAGAGTTATGTGCGTGAATGAGTTATGAGCGTGAATGAGTTATGAGCGTGAATGAGAGTTATGAGCGTGAATGAGTTATGAGCGTGAATGAGTTATGAGCGTGAATGAGTTATGAGCGTGAATGAGTTATGAGCGTGAATGAGAGTTATGAGCGTGAATGAGTTATGAGCGTGAATGAGTTATGAGCGTGAATGAGTTATGAGCGTGAATGAGAGTTATGTGCGTGAATGAGTTATGAGCGTGAATGAGTTATGAGCGTGAATGAGAGTTATGAGCGTGAATGAGTTATGAGCGTGAATGAGTTATGAGCGTGAATGAGTTATGAGCGTGAATGAGTTATGAGCGTGAATGAGAGTTATGAGCGTGAATGAGTTATGTGCGTGAATGAGTTATGAGCGTGAATGAGTTATGAGCGTGAATGAGTTATGAGCATGAATGAGAGTTATGTGCGTGAATGAGTTATGAGCGTGAATGAGTTATGTGCGTGAATGAGTTATGAGCGTGAATGAGTTATGAGCGTGAATGAGTTATGAGCGTGAATGAGTTATGTGCGTGAATGAGAGTTATGAGCGTGAATGAGAGTTATGAGCGTGAATGAGAGTTATGTGCGTGAATGAGTTATGAGCGTGAATGAGTTATGAGCGTGAATGGGTTATGAGCGTGAATGAGAGTTATGTGCGTGAATGAGTTATGAGCGTGAATGAGAGTTATTATGTGCGTGAATGAGAGTTATGTGCGTGAATGAGTTATGTGCGTGAATGAGAGTTATGTGCGTGAATGAGTTATGAGCGTGAATGAGTTATGAGCGTGAATGAGTTATGAGCGTGAATGAGAGTTATGTGCGTGAATGAGTTATGTGCGTGAATGAGAGTTATGTGCGTGAATGAGTTATGTGCGTGAATGAGTTATGAGCGTGAATGAGAGTTATGTGCGTGAATGAGTTATGTGCGTGAATGAGTTATGTGCGTGAATGAGTTATGTGCGTGAATGAGTTATGTGCGTGAATGAGTTATGTGCGTGAATGAGTTATGTGCGTGAATGAGAGTTATGTGCGTGAATGAGAGTTATGAGCGTGAATGAGAGTTATGAGCGTGAATGAGAGTTATGAGCGTGAATGAGTTATGAGCGTGAATGAGAGTTATTATGTGCGTGAATGAGAGTTATTATGTGCGTGAATGAGAGTTATTATGTGCGTGAATGAGAGTTATGTGCGTGAATGAGAGTTATTATGTGCGTGAATGAGTTATGTGCGTGAATGAGAGTTATTATGTGCGTGAATGAGAGTTATTATGTGCGTGAATGAGAGTTATTATGTGCGTGAATGAGTTATGAGCGTGAATGAGAGTTATTATGTGCGTGAATGAGAGTTATTATGTGCGTGAATGAGAGTTATTATGAGCGTGAATGAGAGTTATGTGCGTGAATGAGAGTTATGTGCGTGAATGAGTTATGAGCGTGAATGAGAGTTATGTGCGTGAATGAGAGTTATTATGTGCTTGAATGAGAGTTATGTGCGTGAATGAGTTATGAGCGTGAATGAGAGTTATTATGTGCGTGAATGAGAGTTATGTGCGTGAATGAGAGTTATGAGCGTGAATGAGAGTTATTATGTGCGTGAATGAGAGTTATGAGCGTGAATGAGTTATGAGCGTGAATGAGAGTTATTATGTGCGTGAATGAGAGTTATGAGCGTGAATGAGAGTTATTATGTGCGTGAATGAGAGTTATTATGTGCGTGAATGAGAGTTATGAGCGTGAATGAGAGTTATTATGTGCGTGAATGAGTTATGAGCGTGAATGAGTTATGAGCGTGAATGAGAGTTATGTGCGTGAATGAGAGTTATGTGCGTGAATGAGAGTTCTTATGTGCGTGAATGAGTTATGAGCGTGAATGAGAGTTATTATGTGCGTGAATGAGAGTTATGTGCGTGAATGAGAGTTATGAGCGTGAATGAGAGTTATTATGTGCGTGAATGAGAGTTATGAGCGTGAATGAGTTATGAGCGTGAATGAGAGTTATTATGTGCGTGAATGAGAGTTATGAGCGTGAATGAGAGTTATTATGTGCGTGAATGAGAGTTATTATGTGCGTGAATGAGAGTTATGAGCGTGAATGAGAGTTATTATGTGCGTGAATGAGAGTTATGAGCGTGAATGAGAGTTATTATGTGCGTGAATGAGAGTTATTATGTGCGTGAATGAGAGTTATTATGTGCGTGAATGAGAGTTATTATGTGCGTGAATGAGAGTTATTATGTGCGTGAATGAGAGTTATTATGTGCGTGAATGAGAGTTATGTGCGTGAATGAGAGTTATGAGCGTGAATGAGTTATGTGCGTGAATGAGAGTTATTATGTGCGTGAATGAGAGTTATGTGCGTGAATGAGAGTTATGTGCGTGAATGAGAGTTATTATGAGCGTGAATGAGTTATGAGCGTGAATGAGAGTTATGTGCGTGAATGAGAGTTATGAGCGTGAATGAGAGTTATTATGAGCGTGAATGAGTTATGAGCGTGAATGAGAGTTATGTGCGTGAATGAGAGTTATTATGAGCGTGAATGAGTTATGAGCGTGAATGAGAGTTATGTGCGTGAATGAGAGTTATGTGCGTGAATGAGAGTTATTATGAGCGTGAATGAGTTATGTGCGTGAATGAGAGTTATTATGAGCGTGAATGAGTTATGAGCGTGAATGAGAGTTATGTGCGTGAATGAGAGTTATGTGCGTGAATGAGAGTTATGTGCGTGAATGAGAGTTATGAGCGTGAATGAGAGTTATGAGCGTGAATGAGAGTTATTATGTGCGTGAATGAGAGTTATTATGTGCGTGAATGAGAGTTATGAGCGTGAATGAGAGTTATTATGTGCGTGAATGAGAGTTATGAGCGTGAATGAGAGTTATTATGTGCGTGAATGAGAGTTATGAGCGTGAATGAGAGTTATTATGTGCGTGAATGAGTTATGAGCGTGAATGAGAGTTATGTGCGTGAATGAGAGTTATGTGCGTGAATGAGAGTTATGTGCGTGAATGAGAGTTATGAGCGTGAATGAGTTATGTGCGTGAATGAGTTATGTGCGTGAATGAGAGTTATGAGCGTGAATGAGAGTTATGAGCGTGAATGAGTTATGTGCGTGAATGAGTTATGTGCGTGAATGAGAGTTATGAGCGTGAATGAGTTATGTGCGTGAATGAGTTATGTGCGTGAATGAGAGTTATGAGCGTGAATGAGTTATGAGCGTGAATGAGAGTTATGTGCGTGAATGAGAGTTATGAGCGTGAATGAGTTATGAGCGTGAATGAGAGTTATTATGTGCGTGAATGAGAGTTATTATGTGCGTGAATGAGAGTTATTATGTGCGTGAATGAGAGTTATTATGTGCGTGAATGAGAGTTATTATGTGCGTGAATGAGAGTTATGAGCGTGAATGAGAGTTATTATGTGCGTGAATGAGAGTTATTATGTGCGTGAATGAGAGTTATTATGTGCGTGAATGAGAGTTATTATGTGCGTGAATGAGAGTTATGTGCGTGAATGAGAGTTATGAGCGTGAATGAGAGTTATTATGTGCGTGAATGAGAGTTATTATGAGCGTGAATGAGTTATGAGCGTGAATGAGAGTTATTATGTGCGTGAATGAGTTATGAGCGTGAATGAGAGTTATTATGTGCGTGAATGAGAGTTATTATGTGCGTGAATGAGAGTTATTATGAGCGTGAATGAGTTATGAGCGTGAATGAGAGTTATTATGTGCGTGAATGAGAGTTATGAGCGTGAATGAGAGTTATGTGCGTGAATGAGTTATGAGCGTGAATGAGTTATGTGCGTGAATGAGTTATGAGCGTGAATGAGTTATGAGCGTGAATGAGAGTTATGTGCGTGAATGAGTTATGAGCGTGAATGAGTTATGTGCGTGAATGAGTTATGTGCGTGAATGAGAGTTATGAGCGTGAATGAGAGTTATGTGCGTGAATGAGTTATGAGCGTGAATGAGTTATGAGCGTGAATGAGTTATGAGCGTGAATGAGAGTTATGTGCGTGAATGAGTTATGTGCGTGAATGAGTTATGAGCGTGAATGAGAGTTATGTGCGTGAATGAGTTATTATGTGCGTGAATGAGAGTTATGAGCGTGAATGAGAGTTATTATGTGCGTGAATGAGAGTTATGAGCGTGAATGAGAGTTATTATGTGCGTGAATGAGAGTTATTATGTGCGTGAATGAGAGTTATGTGCGTGAATGAGAGTTATGAGCGGGAATGAGAGTTATTATGTGCGTGAATGAGTTATGAGCGTGAATGAGAGTTATGAGCGTGAATGAGTTATGTGCGTGAATGAGAGTTATTATGTGCGTGAATGAGAGTTATGAGCGTGAATGAGTTATGTGCGTGAATGAGAGTTATTATGTGCGTGAATGAGAGTTATTATGTGCGTGAATGAGAGTTATTATGAGCGTGAATGAGAGTTATGTGCGTGAATGAGAGTTATGTGCGTGAATGAGTTATGAGCGTGAATGAGAGTTATGTGCGTGAATGAGAGTTATGTGCGTGAATGAGTTATGAGCGTGAATGAGAGTTATTATGTGCGTGAATGAGAGTTATGAGCGTGAATGAGAGTTATTATGTGCGTGAATGAGTTATGAGCGTGAATGAGAGTTATGAGCGTGAATGAGAGTTATGTGCGTGAATGAGAGTTATTATGTGCGTGAATGAGAGTTATTATGTGCGTGAATGAGAGTTCTTATGTGCGTGAATGAGAGTTATTATGTGCGTGAATGAGTTATGAGCGTGAATGAGAGTTATGAGCGTGAATGAGAGTTATTATGTGCGTGAATGAGAGTTATTATGTGCGTGAATGAGAGTTATTATGTGCGTGAATGAGAGTTATTATGTGCGTGAATGAGTTATGAGCGTGAATGAGAGTTATGAGCGTGAATGAGAGTTATTATGTGCGTGAATGAGAGTTATTATGTGCGTGAATGAGAGTTCTTATGTGCGTGAATGAGTTATGAGCGTGAATGAGAGTTATTATGTGCGTGAATGAGAGTTATGAGCGTGAATGAGAGTTATGAGCGTGAATGAGAGTTATTATGTGCGTGAATGAGAGTTATGAGCGTGAATGAGAGTTATTATGTGCGTGAATGAGAGTTATGAGCGTGAATGAGTTATGAGCGTGAATGAGAGTTATTATGTGCGTGAATGAGAGTTATTATGTGCGTGAATGAGAGTTATGAGCGTGAATGAGAGTTATTATGTGCGTGAATGAGAGTTATTATGTGCGTGAATGAGAGTTATTATGTGCGTGAATGAGAGTTATTATGTGCGTGAATGAGAGTTATTATGTGCGTGAATGAGAGTTATTATGTGCGTGAATGAGAGTTATTATGTGCGTGAATGAGAGTTATTATGAGCGTGAATGAGAGTTATGAGCGTGAATGAGAGTTATGTGCGTGAATGAGAGTTATGTGCGTGAATGAGAGTTATGTGCGTGAATGAGAGTTATGTGCGTGAATGAGAGTTATTATGTGCGTGAATGAGAGTTATTATGTGCGTGAATGAGAGTTATTATGTGCGTGAATGAGAGTTATGTGCGTGAATGAGTTATGAGCGTGAATGAGAGTTATTATGTGCGTGAATGAGAGTTATGAGCGTGAATGAGAGTTATTATGTGCGTGAATGAGTTATGAGCGTGAATGAGAGTTATGAGCGTGAATGAGAGTTATGTGCGTGAATGAGAGTTATGTGCGTGAATGAGTTATGAGCGTGAATGAGAGTTATTATGTGCGTGAATGAGAGTTATGAGCGTGAATGAGAGTTATTATGTGCGTGAATGAGAGTTATTATGTGCGTGAATGAGTTATGAGCGTGAATGAGTTATGAGCGTGAATGAGTTATGAGCGTGAATGAGAGTTATGTGCGTGAATGAGAGTTATGTGCGTGAATGAGTTATGAGCGTGAATGAGTTATGAGCGTGAATGAGTTATGAGCGTGAATGAGAGTTCTTATGTGCGTGAATGAGTTATGAGCGTGAATGAGAGTTATTATGTGCGTGAATGAGAGTTATGAGCGTGAATGAGAGTTATTATGTGCGTGAATGAGAGTTATGAGCGTGAATGAGAGTTATTATGTGCGTGAATGAGAGTTATGAGCGTGAATGAGAGTTATTATGTGCGTGAATGAGTTATGAGCGTGAATGAGTTATGAGCGTGAATGAGAGTTATGTGCGTGAATGAGTTATGTGCGTGAATGAGTTATGAGCGTGAATGAGAGTTATTATGTGCGTGAATGAGAGTTATTATGTGCGTGAATGAGAGTTATTATGAGCGTGAATGAGAGTTATTATGTGCGTGAATGAGAGTTATTATGTGCGTGAATGAGAGTTATTATGTGCGTGAATGAGAGTTATTATGTGCGTGAATGAGAGTTATTATGTGCGTGAATGAGAGTTATTATGTGCGTGAATGAGAGTTATTATGTGCGTGAATGAGAGTTATGTGCGTGAATGAGAGTTATGAGCGTGAATGAGAGTTATTATGTGCGTGAATGAGAGTTATTATGAGCGTGAATGAGTTATGAGCGTGAATGAGAGTTATTATGTGCGTGAATGAGTTATGAGCGTGAATGAGAGTTATTATGTGCGTGAATGAGAGTTATTATGTGCGTGAATGAGAGTTATTATGAGCGTGAATGAGTTATGAGCGTGAATGAGAGTTATTATGTGCGTGAATGAGAGTTATGTGCGTGAATGAGTTATGAGCGTGAATGAGTTATGAGCGTGAATGAGTTATGAGCGTGAATGAGAGTTATTATGTGCGTGAATGAGTTATTATGTGCGTGAATGAGAGTTATGAGCGTGAATGAGAGTTATTATGTGCGTGAATGAGAGTTATTATGTGCGTGAATGAGAGTTATGAGCGTGAATGAGTTATGTGCGTGAATGAGAGTTATTATGTGCGTGAATGAGAGTTATTATGAGCGTGAATGAGTTATGAGCGTGAATGAGTTATGAGCGTGAATGAGAGTTATGTGCGTGAATGAGAGTTATTATGTGCGTGAATGAGAGTTATGAGCGTGAATGAGTTATGAGCGTGAATGAGAGTTATTATGTGCGTGAATGAGAGTTATTATGTGCGTGAATGAGTTATTATGTGCGTGAATGAGAGTTATGAGCGTGAATGAGAGTTATTATGTGCGTGAATGAGAGTTATTATGTGCGTGAATGAGAGTTATTATGTGCGTGAATGAGAGTTATTATGTGCGTGAATGAGAGTTATTATGTGCGTGAATGAGAGTTATTATGTGCGTGAATGAGAGTTATTATGAGCGTGAATGAGAGTTATGTGCGTGAATGAGAGTTATTATGTGCGTGAATGAGAGTTATGAGCGTGAATGAGAGTTATTATGTGCGTGAATGAGAGTTTTTATGTGCGTGAATGAGAGTTATGAGCGTGAATGAGAGTTATTATGTGCGTGAATGAGAGTTATGAGCGTGAATGAGTTATGAGCGTGAATGAGAGTTATTATGTGCGTGAATGAGAGTTATTATGTGCGTGAATGAGAGTTATTATGTGCGTGAATGAGAGTTATTATGTGCGTGAATGAGAGTTATGAGCGTGAATGAGTTATGTGCGTGAATGAGTTATTATGTGCGTGAATGAGAGTTATGAGCGTGAATGAGTTATGTGCGTGAATGAGAGTTATTATGTGCGTGAATGAGAGTTATTATGTGCGTGAATGAGAGTTATTATGAGCGTGAATGAGTTATGAGCGTGAATGAGTTATGAGCGTGAATGAGAGTTATGAGCGTGAATGAGAGTTATGTGCGTGAATGAGAGTTATTATGTGCGTGAATGAGAGTTATGTGCGTGAATGAGTTATTATGTGCGTGAATGAGAGTTATGTGCGTGAATGAGAGTTATTATGTGCGTGAATGAGAGTTATGTGCGTGAATGAGAGTTATGAGCGTGAATGAGAGTTATTATGTGCGTGAATGAGAGTTATTATGTGCGTGAATGAGAGTTATGAGCGTGAATGAGAGTTATTATGTGCGTGAATGAGAGTTATTATGTGCGTGAATGAGAGTTATTATGTGCGTGAATGAGAGTTATGAGCGTGAATGAGAGTTATTATGTGCGTGAATGAGAGTTATTATGTGCGTGAATGAGAGTTATGAGCGTGAATGAGTTATTATGTGCGTGAATGAGAGTTATGTGCGTGAATGAGAGTTATTATGTGCGTGAATGAGAGTTATGTGCGTGAATGAGAGTTATGAGCGTGAATGAGAGTTATTATGTGCGTGAATGAGAGTTATTATGTGCGTGAATGAGAGTTATGAGCGTGAATGAGAGTTATTATGTGCGTGAATGAGAGTTATGAGCGTGAATGAGAGTTATTATGTGCGTGAATGAGAGTTATGAGCGTGAATGAGAGTTATTATGTGCGTGAATGAGAGTTATGAGCGTGAATGAGAGTTATTATGTGCGTGAATGAGAGTTATGTGCGTGAATGAGAGTTATGTGCGTGAATGAGAGTTATGTGCGTGAATGAGAGTTATGTGCGTGAATGAGAGTTATTATGTGCGTGAATGAGAGTTATGTGCGTGAATGAGAGTTATTATGTGCGTGAATGAGAGTTATGTGCGTGAATGAGAGTTATGTGCGTGAATGAGAGTTATTATGTGCGTGAATGAGAGTTATGAGCGTGAATGAGAGTTATGTGCGTGAATGAGAGTTATGTGCGTGAATGAGAGTTATGTGCGTGAATGAGAGTTATGTGCGTGAATGAGAGTTATTATGTGCGTGAATGAGAGTTATTATGTGCGTGAATGAGAGTTATGTGCGTGAATGAGAGTTATTATGTGCGTGAATGAGAGTTATTATGTGCGTGAATGAGAGTTATTATGTGCGTGAATGAGTTATGAGCGTGAATGAGAGTTATGTGCGTGAATGAGAGTTATTATGTGCGTGAATGAGAGTTATGTGCGTGAATGAGAGTTATGTGCGTGAATGAGAGTTATGTGCGTGAATGAGAGTTATGTGCGTGAATGAGAGTTATTATGTGCGTGAATGAGAGTTATGTGCGTGTTTGAGTTATGAGCGTGAATGAGAGTTATTATGTGCGTGAATGAGAGTTATGTGCGTGAATGAGAGTTATGTGCGTGAATGAGAGTTATTATGTGCGTGAATGAGAGTTATTATGAGCGTGAATGAGTTATGAGCGTGAATGAGTTATGAGCGTGAATGAGTTATGAGCGTGAATGAGAGTTATTATGTGCGTGAATGAGAGTTATGTGCGTGAATGAGTTATGAGCGTGAATGAGAGTTATTATGTGCGTGAATGAGAGTTATTATGTGCGTGAATGAGAGTTATGAGCGTGAATGAGTTATGAGCGTGAATGAGAGTTATTATGTGCGTGAATGAGAGTTATTATGTGCGTGAATGAGAGTTATGTGCGTGAATGAGAGTTATGAGCGTGAATGAGTTATGAGCGTGAATGAGAGTTATTATGTGCGTGAATGAGAGTTATTATGTGCGTGAATGAGAGTTATGTGCGTGAATGAGAGTTATGAGCGTGAATGAGAGTTATTATGTGCGTGAATGAGAGTTATGAGCGTGAATGAGAGTTATTATGTGCGTGAATGAGAGTTATGAGCGTGAATGAGTTATGAGCGTGAATGAGAGTTATTATGTGCGTGAATGAGAGTTATGTGCGTGAATGAGAGTTATGAGCGTGAATGAGAGTTATTATGTGCGTGAATGAGAGTTATTATGTGCGTGAATGAGTTATGAGCGTGAATGAGAGTTATTATGTGCGTGAATGAGTTATGTGCGTGAATGAGAGTTATTATGTGCGTGAATGAGAGTTATTATGTGCGTGAATGAGAGTTATTATGTGCGTGAATGAGTTATGAGCGTGAATGAGAGTTATTATGTGCGTGAATGAGAGTTATGAGCGTGAATGAGAGTTATGTGCGTGAATGAGAGTTATTATGTGCGTGAATGAGTTATGTGCGTGAATGAGAGTTATTATGTGCGTGAATGAGTTATGAGCGTGAATGAGAGTTATTATGTGCGTGAATGAGAGTTATTATGTGCGTGAATGAGAGTTATGTGCGTGAATGAGAGTTATTATGTGCGTGAATGAGAGTTATGTGCGTGAATGAGAGTTATTATGTGCGTGAATGAGAGTTATGTGCGTGAATGAGTTATGAGCGTGAATGAGAGTTATTATGTGCGTGAATGAGAGTTATGAGCGTGAATGAGTTATGAGCGTGAATGAGAGTTATTATGTGCGTGAATGAGAGTTATTATGTGCGTGAATGAGTTATGAGCGTGAATGAGAGTTATTATGTGCGTGAATGAGTTATGTGCGTGAATGAGAGTTATTATGTGCGTGAATGAGAGTTATTATGTGCGTGAATGAGAGTTATTATGTGCGTGAATGAGTTATGAGCGTGAATGAGAGTTATTATGTGCGTGAATGAGTTATGAGCGTGAATGAGAGTTATTATGTGCGTGAATGAGAGTTATGAGCGTGAATGAGTTATGAGCGTGAATGAGTTATGAGCGTGAATGAGAGTTATGTGCGTGAATGAGAGTTATTATGTGCGTGAATGAGTTATGAGCGTGAATGAGAGTTATTATGTGCGTGAATGAGAGTTATGTGCGTGAATGAGAGTTATTATGTGCGTGAATGAGAGTTATGTGCGTGAATGAGAGTTATGTGCGTGAATGAGAGTTATTATGTGCGTGAATGAGTTATGAGCGTGAATGAGAGTTATGTGCGTGAATGAGAGTTATTATGTGCGTGAATGAGTTATGTGCGTGAATGAGAGTTATTATGTGCGTGAATGAGTTATGAGCGTGAATGAGAGTTATTATGTGCGTGAATGAGAGTTATGTGCGTGAATGAGAGTTATTATGTGCGTGAATGAGAGTTATTATGTGCGTGAATGAGAGTTATTATGTGCGTGAATGAGAGTTAAGTGAGTGAGAGTGAGTGCGGGGCGAATCCGGCGTGTTTACATCATGTGTCTCATGTATGTTCATTTACACGCGTCCAAATAAATATAAAATATATATGATATAAGCAAATATGTCCACGTCATCACTGTCCGACTTCAGTCCTGGATTTGTCCCTGTTTTAGTCCCGTAAATAAAGGGTAAATACAGACCTTTATTTCGCTGTTTTCACGTGTGCCTCTGGAACCCGGAACCACGCTGCGGTAAACAGGAAGTGACGCAAGGGTTTACTTCCGGATCAGAACCGCAATTTTTACCGGAAACATTACTTTATTTTACACATGGATCTATTATATTATTTTACAGCATTTACCTTTTTAAACACACGCATTTAATCTGGGACCGATTTAATTGTTATTACGCTTTTATTTAAAGTTGTTTAAACGATCAGGATTTTATTCAACTTATTTTTAATAGTTTAATTATTTTACTTCATTCACACGTTCGCACTTTCTACAGTTTTTATTGCTCTAATTTGATTAAGTTTTAATTTATATTGTTGAATATAGCACTTGAAGCTGTTTGTGAAATGTGTCATTTAAATAGTGACTTTGACTTACAATTTTACGATTGCAGATTAAAAATCAAAAGTACATTTTCTTTAACAATAAACTTGCCACTGAATAACTTCTATTTATTCACTCAAACAATATCAGTTCATTTCGTTGTATTTTATTATTGTTGAATAAATAAAGCGATCAAACGTTTGAGAATCTTTATTTCAGAAGAATCACGTACAAAACAAATATTTACACACTTTATTAAAAAACTGGTTAGAGTTAAATAAAATGATTAAATTTAAACATATTTCCATCAGTGTTTGAAGTTTAAATATTTCATTAGATAAACGTGTTTCCGAAGGAGGAAATTAAAGAGTTAAAACAGCTGCCGACTCCTCAGAGGAGACTCCCTCCTGGAGCTCGTCTGGATCTTGGGCCTTCTCTGGGGTCTCTTCCTGATCCTGGGCCGGTTCTGGGGTCTCTTCCTGGTCCTGGGCCGGGTCTGGGGTCTCTTCCTGGTCCTGGGCCGGTTCTGGGGTCTCTTCCTGGGCCGGTTCTGGGGTCTCTTCCTGGTCCTGGGCCGGTTCTGGGGTCTCTTCCTGGTCCTGGGCCGGTTCTGGGGTCTCTTCCTGGTCCTGGGCCGGTTCTGGGGTCTCTTCCTGATCCTGGGCCGGTTCTAGGGTCTCTTCCTGGTCCGGTTCTCGGGTCTCTTCCTGGTCCTGGTCCTGGTCTGGTCCAGGTCCAGACCCCGGCTCGGTCTGGACTGGGGTCCCGTGGACCCTGAAGCGGTAAACGCAGGTGTAATCCTCGTGACCCCAGTTTGACAAGACTTTGACGAGAACGAGCTGAAACGGCTCGTCGTTTTCCTCCTGAAATAAAAGAAACGTCACTAAAGAAGAAGCTCAGACAGAACTGAAACGAGAGGAACGTCTGAGAGACCCTGGAGCCAGAGAAACAGCGCCAGGTCAAAATATGGGAAGAGAATGGAGACAAAAATGGTTGAAAAGAGGAAACTCACAGAGGTGTAAGTCTGCAGAGCTTCTCCGTCCTGGTCGTACACAAACGTCCCCAGGAGCTTCCCCTCCTCGTCCTCCTCGTCCTCCTCGTCCCTCAGACCCTGACAAAGACTAAGTTAGACCTGGACTCGCACTGGTTTAGTCCCCGCCCCCCCCCCCCTCGGCCCCTCATTCTTACGTAGACACTGAAGTCCTTGGGGGCGCTGCTCAGACGTCCCGTGGGAGACAGAGACTTAGGGACGTGTTCGAGGGAGAAACTCGAGGGCAGAACCAGAGACGAGAGGCGGATCAGGAAGAACCCGGACGAGCCTCGGAACGGCCAGCAGTTTCCAGGCTGGACGTCCGGCTGAAAGACAGGAGACGGTTATTCTGAGGACAAGCCACACGGCATCCTCCAGGGGGCGCCGTCACATGTGAGAGCGTCCTCCAGGGGGCGCCGTCACATGTGAGAGCGTCCTCCAGGGGGCGCCGTCACATGTGAGAGCGTCCTCCAGGGGGCGCCGTCACATGTGAGCGTCCTCCAGGGGGCGCCGTCACATGTGAGCGTCCTCCAGGGGGCGCCGTCACATGTGAGAGCGTCCTCCAGGGGGCGCCGTCACATGTGAGAGCGTCCTCCAGGGGGCGCCGTCACATGTGAGAGCGTCCTCCAGGGGGCGCCGTCACATGTGAGAGCGTCCTCCAGGGGGCGCCGTCACATGTGAGAGCGTCCTCCAGGGGGCGCCGTCACATGTGAGCGTCCTCCAGGGGGCGCAGTCACATGTGAGCGTCCTCCAGGGGGCGCCGTCACATTTGAGCGTCCTCCAGGGGGCGCCGTCACATGTGAACGTCCTCCAGGGGGCGCCGTCACATGTGAGAGCATCTGTGAGCGTCCTCCAGGGGGCGCGGTCACATGTGAGAGCATCTGTGAGCGTCCTCCAGGGGGCGCCGTCACATGTGAGCGTCCTCCAGGGGGCGCCGTCACATGTGAGCGTCCTCCAGGGGGCGCAGTCACATGTGAGCGTCCTCCAGGGGGCGCAGTCACATGTGAGCGTCCTCCAGGGGGCGCCGTCACATGTGAGCGTCCTCCAGGGGGCGCCGTCACATGTGAGAGCGTCCTCCAGGGGGCGCCGTCACATGTGAGCGTCCTCCAGGGGGCGCCGTCACATGTGAGCGTCCTCCAGGGGGCGCAGTCACATGTGAGCGTCCTCCAGGGGGCGCCGTCACATGTGAACGTCCTCCAGGGGGCGCCGTCACATGTGAGAGCATCTGTGAGCGTCCTCCAGGGGGCGCCGTCACATGTGAGAGCATCTGTGAGCGTCCTCCAGGGGGCGCCGTCACATGTGAGAGCATCTGTGAGCGTCCTCCAGGGGGCGCAGTCACATGTGAGCGTCCTCCAGGGGGCGCCGTCACATGTGAGCGTCCTCCAGGGGGCGCAGTCACATGTGAGAGCGTCCTCCAGGGGGCGCCGTCACATGTGAGAGCGTCTGTGAGCGTCCTCCAGGGGGCGCCGTCACATGTGAGCGTCCTCCAGGGGGCGCCGTCACATGTGAGAGCGTCCTCCAGGGGGCGCCGTCACATGTGAGCGTCCTCCAGGGGGCGCCGTCACATGTGAGCGTCCTCCAGGGGGCGCCGTCACATGTGAGCGTCCTCCAGGAGGCGCAGTCACATGTGAGAGCGTCCTCCAGGGGGCGCAGTCACATGTGAGCGTCCTCCAGGGGGCGCCGTCACATGTGAGAGCGTCTGTGAGCGTCCTCCAGGGGGCGCCGTCACATGTGAGCGCGTCCTCCAGGGGGCGCCGTCACATGTGAGCGCGTCCTCCAGGGGGCGCCGTCACATGTGAGCGCGTCCTCCAGGGGGCGCCGTCACATGTGAGCGCGTCCTCCAGGGGGCGCCGTCACATGTGAGCGCGTCCTCCAGGGGGCGCCGTCACATGTGAGCGTCCTCCAGGGGGCGCCGTCACATGTGAGCGTCCTCCAGGGGGCGCCGTCACATGTGAGCGTCCTCCAGGGGGCGCCGTCACATGTGAGCGTCCTCCAGGGGGCGCCGTCACATGTGAGCATCCTCCAGGGGGCGCCGTCACATATGTGAGCGTCCTCCAGGGGGCGCCGTCACATGTGTGAGCGTCCTCCAGGGGGCGCCGTCACATGTGTGAGCGTCCTCCAGGGGGCGCCGTCACATGTGTGAGCGTCCTCCAGGGGGCGCCGTCACATGTGTGAGCGTCCTCCAGGGGGCGCCGTCACATGTGAGAGCGTCCTCCAGGGGGCGCCGTCACATGTGAGAGCGTCCTCCAGGGGGCGCCGTCACATGTGAGAGCGTCCTCTAGGGGGCGCCGTCACATGTGAGAGCGTCCTCTAGGGGGCGCCGTCACATGTGAGAGCGTCCTCTAGGGGGCGCCGTCACATGTGAGAGCGGCCTCCAGGGGGGCGCGGCCTCCAGGGGGGCGCGGCCTCCAGGGGGGCGCGGCCTCCACGGGGGCATGGCAGGGGAGTACCTGGATGGCGGCGCGTGGAGACTGGCTGAAGTACCACAGTGGAATCCCAAACAAACTGAGCAGAGCCGTTTTAGTCTCAAACGTGTGAGAGCAGCGAGACAGCACGATGCTGCCACCTGCAGGACACACAGGGAACACCACAGACCATCACTGCACGTCCTGATGGAGGAGGAGACCAGAGCGCCCTTTAGTGTCAGGTTTACCTCCAGACTCCAGGGCGTAGTCTGCCAGTCCAGTCCTGTCCTCAGAGAAGCGTTGAAGAGCGCTCTGGACCGTCCTCTGGACCGTCCTCTGGACCGTCCTCTGGACCGTCCTCTGGACCGTCCTCTGGACCATGTGCGCCACCTCCTGAAGACAAACAGTGAAACCAACTTCTGTGGTTTTATAGCGATCATCAATTCAACACTAAATATGATATAGTTTGGACTCTGGGGATGTGGGGATAATCCATCTTTAACACGAGTTCACCTGAGGAGACGTGAAGGACAAAGCTTTGAACTGGTGAGATCTGAGAGAAGAACACGGAACACGCTCCGCTTCATCCTGCAACGCTGAGGATCAACGAGAACGGAAAAATACAACTATTCACTTCAGCTGAAGAGGCTTTTGCCGACCCAATCCCCGACCTGGTCTGAGCTTTTCTCCCTTTGTTTCAATGTAAGGACCTGGACTGTACTGGACACATGTGACTGTGCCCAGTGTGGGCCAGTGTGGGCCAGTGTGGGCCAGTGTGGGCCAGTGTGGGCCAGTGTGGGCCATCTTTAGTTTGTAAAAGTCCAGAGGGACTTTTTGACATAGAAAATGGTTTTCCCTATGATTTCTTTTAGATCAGTCTGTGGGCTCTTTCTTGGCATGAGCTCTTTGTTTTTGCACTTTTTGTTCTTTTCTTTCGTTGTGGTTCCTGTGGTTCCTGTGGTTCCTGTGGTTCCTGTGGTTCCTGTGGTTCCTGTGGTTCCTGTGGTTCCTGTGGTTGTGTGTTGGACCACAGCTGTGTAAGATAAAGATGTCAGATTTGTTCTGGTCAAAAGAAATATTAATGGAAGTGTTTTCACTGTGAAACGTGTATTTGCTCCACCAGGAGGCGCTCTCACTCTCTACACTGAAGCTGTGGATGAAAAAGGTGTAGGCTGTGCAAAGGGGCCCCTGAGACACACACATAACTGCAGGTGCAGCACACATGGAGCTGGCATAGTGTAAGAAACATCTGCAGAGCACGAGCTGAAGACCCCAAGGACAAAGTGGAAACACCTCCAAAGGTGGAGAACGACTGAGCCGAGGTCCTCTGGGACTTCAGATACAGACCACATGGTAATGGAACCAACCGGACATAGTGGTGGTCTCAAGGGTCAGAGGAAAGCTGTGGTGGTCTCAAAGGGGGGACCACCCGCAGAGGGCGAGAAAGAGTTTAAAAAATATATTTTATATTAGGCTGCCCCAAATAAATTGTCCTTTTGCTGTAACCCGAGTCAACATTTTTCAAGTGGGTCGGACGGTAGGAAAATTTATATTTTTTACTTTGAAGGCAAAGAAAAAAATCAAAATTTTGCAATTTTTTGAGTCGGAGTGACCACCAGGGGTCAGAGGCTTCAACAGTCCAGGGGTCAGGGGCTTCAACAGTCCAGGGGTCAGAGGCTTCAACAGTCCAGGGGTCAGGGGCTTCAACAGTCCAGGGGTCAGAGGCTTCAACAGTCCAGGGGTCAGGGGCTTCAACAGTCCAGGGGTCAGGGGCTTCAACAGTCCAGGGGTCAGGGGCTTCAACAGTCCAGGGGTCAGAGGCTTCAACAGTCCAGGGGTCAGGGGCTTCAACAGTCCAGGGGTCATAGGCTTCAACAGTCCAGGGGTCAGAGGCTTCAACAGTCCAGGGGTCAGAGGCTTCAACAGTCCAGGGGTCAGGGGCTTCAACAGTCCAGGGGTCAGAGGCTTCAACAGTCCAGGGGTCAGAGGCTTCAACAGTCCAGGGGTCAGAGGCTTCAACAGTCCAGGGGTCAGGGGCTTCAACAGTCCAGGGGTCAGGGGCTTCAACAGTCCAGGGGTCAGAGGCTTCAACAGTCCAGGGGTCAGAGGCTTCAACAGTCCAGGGGTCAGGGGCTTCAACAGTCCAGGGGTCAGAGGCTTCAACAGTCCAGGGGTCAGAGGCTTCAACAGTCCAGGGGTCAGGGGCTTCAACAGTCCAGGGGTCAGAGGCTTCAACAGTCCAGGGGTCAGAGGCTTCAACAGTCCAGGGGTCAGAGGCTTCAACAGTCCAGGGGTCAGAGGCTTCATCCCGATCATGAGACTAAATCTCCAGATTTTAAGATATTTCAATCGACCTTTTGTACATCGTTCTCCTTTATTTTGGTAGCGAAGGCGAGCGGGGGGAACATGCGGGGGACAGGGGCGCCGCCATGTTTGTTGTGATGACGCTGCTGGGCGTGTGTCAATCCCAGAATGCATTGCGTAAAACACCCTGACAGAGCCTGGCATGTCCTCTGGACACTTGAGTGGCGCCGACAGAGGCAAACCAACTTGTAAAAGGCAACTTGTCGTCATTAACTCGTGGTCTGTTTCGTCACAGACACATGTGGGGGACGGATTAAGCAGACGCACATGCGCAGTACGTTACCTTTGCTGTAAGGATAACAAGCGTGATAAAAATATTTGACACGGTGGTTTAGGGAAGTCCGGTCGGTGAGTCGGCGAAATAATTGAAAAATAAAAATGACGTTTTTTCAACAAAATGCTGATACAATTTTTTTTAGTCGGCTAGTTTCACGCCGGGTCGGTCGGGTTACGGCAAACAGACATATTATTTTGCTCAGCCTATTATATACATTTATTACCTTTTGTGTGAGCGCGCCCCCTGCAGGCCGTGGCTCCTCTCTGTGGATCTGCTCCATGAGTCTGAGCTCCAGAGCAGACAGCGCCCCCTGCAGGCTGTGCTCAGACACCAACGAGTCAAAGACCAGGGACCGGACCTGCTCCTGGACCTGCTCCTGGACCTGCTCCTGGACCTGCTCCTGGACCAAGACCAAGACCTGCTCCGACACCTGAGGACAAAGACCAAGACCTCCTGAAGCGGTCTAGAGCAGGATCTGAGCCGGTCTAGAGCAGGATCTGAGCCGGTCTAGAGCAGGATCTGAGCCGGTCTAGAGCAGGATCTGAGCCGGTCTAGAGCAGGATCTGAGCCGGTCTAGAGCAGGATCTGAGCCGGTCTAGAGCAGGATCTGAGCCGGTCTAGAGCCGGATCTGAGCCGGTCTAGAGCAGGATCTGAGCCGGTCTAGAGCAGGATCTGAACCAGTGTTCTGAGGTTCCTGACCGTTCCTTGCAGATCTTGGAGCTGGGCACATGGTCCTCTACAGCCGGACAGAGCCTGGACGTCCTGTGTGACAGACTGCAGCGCCCCCTGGAGGCGAGACAGCTCAGCCAACAGCACATCCTGGGACTCAGAACTGCAGACAAACATTCAGATCAGGTGGAGTCACAGGAGCCTCTGAAGCTGGTGTAGAACCTGTAGAACTGACCGGAGCGGAGCAGGGGTGGAGTCTGAGAGAGCCGACGCCCGTTTCAGCTCCAGATCCTGAAACAGCTCAACACAAACATAATCACACCTTTGACCTCAGGTCACAGCTCCACCTTTGACCTCAGGTCACAGCTCCACCTTTGACCTCAGGTCACAGCTCCACCTTTGACCTCAGGTCACAGCTCCACCTTTGACCTCAGGTCACACCTCCACCTTTGACCTCAGGTCACACCTCCACCTTTGACTGTTGAAGCCTCCACAAGGTCAATCCCATCTACATTTCTATTGCTTTTCATTGACTTTAGTTTATTTTCAATCCTTTTTAGCCCCTCCTCCTCCAGCGTCTCAGAGCTCCTCCCCCAGGGTCTCAGAGCTCCTCCCCCAGGGTCTCAGAGCTCCTCCCCCAGCGTCTCAGAGCTCCTCCTCCAGCGTCTCAGAGCTCCTCCCCCAGCGTCTCAGAGCTCCTCCCCCAGCGTCTCAGAGCTCCTCCTCCAGGGTCTCAGAGCTCCTCCCCCAGGGTCTCAGAGCTCCTCCCCCAGGGTCTCAGAGCTCCTCCCCCAGGGTCTCAGAGCTCCTCCCCCAGGGTCTCACCTGGGTTCTCCTGGTCAGCTGGTCCAGTTGTCTCTGGATCTGGTCCAGTCTGAAGAAGAGCTTCTGCTGCTGCTCAGAGTCGCGCTCTCGAGTCTGAAAACACAACATGTGACGATGAAGAAGATAAAAACAAATCATCGTGACATTTTAGAAGCTAAATTAAGTCTTCATTCAGACGCTTCTAAACAGTGTTTTTATGTCGTTTGTATAAGAAGCATTTCACTTTTGTTTCGTGTCTGATGTTGATGTTGTAAATGTTCTAAACCTGTTTCCAGACTCCGTGCTCCTGCTCCAGTCTAGACCGGATCAGGTCCAGCTGCTGCTCCAGGACCGAGTCCAGGTCCAGGTCTTCACCGGCACCGCGGGCGCCGGGGTCAGGCTCGGGGTCGTGACCTTGGTCCTCCATCTGTTTCCAGAGCGACGACAGACTCTGCTCCAGACGCTCCAAACGAGACGAGTCCAGATCTGAAACCTGAACACATCCAGAGTTAGTCCCGGTCAAGCCCCCGGGTCCCGCCCCCGGCCCCTAGCCCCCGGCCCCGGTCAAAGTCCTGGTTTAGTACCTTCTTTGCTTCTGCTGACGCCTGTTCCGCTTCAGTCTCCATTTGGCCTGGTTCTTGGTACATCTGAACCGCAGTTTCTTGGATAAGTCCTGGTTCCACTGGTCCTGGTTCCACTGGTCCTGGTTCAGAGTCATGTTTTGTAGGTTCTTCCTGAGGGTTTAAAGTTTGTAGAAAAGGCAGTTGGAGCTGGACGAGCTCCGACACAGACGAGGAAGAGAACCAGAGCAAACCTGAAACACAAACATCTTTATTCACAGATTTACACCTTCATTTGGTTCAGAACGTGTTCGGAGCGTGTTCAGAGCGTGTTCAGAGCGTGTTCAGAGCGTGTTCAGAGCGTGTTCAGAGCGTGTTCAGAACCTGTTACTCACAGCAGGAAGAGGCCAAGAGGAGCAGCAGCACCAGGACGACGCTCAGAGGAGACCTGAGGACAAACGTGACATCACAGGTTCTAAACGGAACAGTGAGCGTGTGGAGTGTCTTCACCTTTTGTTCTGGTCCGTGTTCATCTCGCTCAGTTTCCTCCTGATCCACCTGAACACCGTCACTGCAGCTCCACCTGAACACACAACCACACCGTCCACACAGAACCTTCCCCAGAGACATGAAGCGTGTGGTTAAAGGTGCATTCTGGGACATGGCACCAGTGCAGTGTTCTCGCTGGGCTGAGGATCACCGCGAGAGCGCCGCCCTGGTGGTCACAGCCGCCCTGGTGGTCACAGCCGCCCTGGTGGTCACAGCCGCCCTGGTGGTCACAGCCGCCATGCTCAAAACCGCTCGGCGAGAACACTGCAGTGTCAGTGTCAGTGAGGGTAGTTTGAACTCTAATGTCAGACGTTACACTTAACGTTTAGTCACACAAATTAGCAATTTTTACAAATTTTACTTAAGATGTAGTTTGTGCTATTTTATTCAACGGTTTAACCTCAAACTTTGCTAGAAAAAGGTAAAAGATGCAGAAAAATTCTTCATTCTGAACCTGCAGCTCGTCCCAGCTCCAGAGAGAACCTCAGGCTTTTCCTGGAGAGAGGAACCAGAGCCGCCAACGCCGTGAGGGACGCGTCGTACAGGAGACATGCTGCAGGGGGCGCCACAACCACAACAGCTTTAAACATGCTGCAGGGGGCGCCACAACCACAACAGCTTTAAACATGCTGCAGGGGGCGCCACAACCACAACAACAGCTTTAAACATGCTGCAGGGGGCGCCACAACCACAACAACAGCTTTAAACATGCTGCAGGGGGCGCCACAACCACAACAACAGCTTTAAACATGCTGCAGGGGGCGCCACAACCACAACAACAGCTTTAAACATGCTGCAGGGGGCGCCACAACCACAACAACAGCTTTAAACATGCTGCAGGGGGCGCCACAACCACAACAACAGCTTTAAAAATGCTGCAAGGGGCGCCACAACCACAACAACAGCTTTAAACACGCTGCAGGGGGCGCCACAACCACAACAGCTTTAAACACGCTGCAGGGGGCGCCACAACCACAACAACAGCTTTAAACACGCTGCAGGGGGCGCCACAACCACAACAACAGCTTTAAACATGCTGCAGGGGGCGCCACAACCACAACAACAGCTTTAAACATGCTGCAGGGGGCGCCACAACCACAACAACAGCTTTAAACATGCTGCAGGGGGCGCCACAACCACAACAACAGCTTTAAACATGCTGCAGGGGGCGCCACAACCACAACAACAGCTTTAAACATGCTGCAGGGGGCGCCACAACCACAACAACAGCTTTAAACATGCTGCAGGGGGCGCCACAACCACAACAGCTTTAAACATGCTGCAGGGGGCGCCACAACCACAACAACAGCTTTAAACATGCTGCAGGGGGCGCCACAACCACAACAACAGCTTTAAACATGCTGCAGGGGGCGCCACAACCACAACAACAGCTTTAAACATGCTGCAGGGGGCGCCACAACCACAACAACAGCTTTAAACATGCTGCAGGGGGCGCCACAACCACAACAACAGCTTTAAACATGCTGCAGGGGGCGCCACAACCACAACAACAGCTTTAAACATGCTGCAGGGGGCGCCACAACCACAACAACAGCTTTAAACATGCTGCAGGGGGCGCCACAACCACAACAACAGCTTTAAACATGCTGCAGGGGGCGCCACAACCACAACAGCTTTAAACACGCTGCAGGGGGCGCCACAACCACAACAACAGCTTTAAACACGCTGCAGGGGGCGCCACAACCACAACAACAGCTTTAAACATGCTGCAGGGGGCGCCACAACCACAACAACAGCTTTAAACATGCTGCAGGGGGCGCCACAACCACAACAACAGCTTTAAACATGCTGCAGGGGGCGCCACAACCACAACAACAGCTTTAAACATGCTGCAGGGGGCGCCACAACCACAACAACAGCTTTAAACATGCTGCAGGGGGCGCCACAACCACAACAACAGCTTTAAACATGCTGCAGGGGGCGCCACAACCACAACAACAGCTTTAAACATGCTGCAGGGGGCGCCACAACCACAACAACAGCTTTAAACATGCTGCAGGGGGCGCCACAACCACAACAGCTTTAAACATGCTGCAGGGGGCGCCACAACCACAACAACAGCTTTAAACATGCTGCAGGGGGCGCCACAACAACAGCTTTAAACATGCTGCAGGGGGCGCCACAACCACAACAGCTTTAAACACGCTGCAGGGGGCGCCACAACCACAACAACAGCTTTAAACACGCTGCAGGGGGCGCCACAACCACAACAACAGCTTTAAACATGCTGCAGGGGGCGCCACAACCACAACAACAGCTTTAAACATGCTGCAGGGGGCGCCACAACCACAACAACAGCTTTAAACATGCTGCAGGGGGCGCCACAACCACAACAGCTTTAAACATGCTGCAGGGGGCGCCACAACCACAACAGCTTTAAACATGCTGCAGGGGGCGCCACAACCACAACAGCTTTAAACATGCTGCAGGGGGCGCCACAACCACAACAGCTTTAAACATGCTGCAGGGGGCGCCACAACCACAACAGCTTTAAACATGCTGCAGGGGGCGCCACAACCACAACAGCTTTAAACATGCTGCAGGGGGCGCCATAACCACAACAGCTTTAAACATGCTGCAAGGGGCGCCACAACAGCTTTAAACATGTCACTACAGAGGCGGTACAGGAGACATGCTGCAGGGGGCGCCACACTTTAAACGTGAAAGTAGTTGAGTTTTAGAAAGATCTTGAG
Organism: Eucyclogobius newberryi; assembly: GCF_026437365.1. Lineage (NCBI taxonomy): Eukaryota > Metazoa > Chordata > Actinopteri > Gobiiformes > Gobiidae > Eucyclogobius > Eucyclogobius newberryi. The sequence goes on from NW_027315835.1 coordinate 1,277,408, forward strand.
CTTTATCAGAACTACTGTAAGACGAGAATCAAGTTTATTCTTTAGTTTGGAAATGAAGAAACACCAGAGACGAAGACCCTCAGCACCACAACAGCAAACACTATATACTATACATTATATACATACATATACATATGTATGAGATGGAATAAACCTGTGAAGACGGCGGTGCTCCACACAAAGGCCATCAGACTGAGCAGCAGAGAGACGACTGTGTGTGTGATACGAGTCGCGTCTGCGTCTGAAGGAAACAGTTCAGAAGTCACATTAAAGTACAATCCAAACTGACTAAATATATATAAATACAAAGTGTGTTGTACAAATACAATCAATGCCACATTTACATTTACATACTGCAGACCATTCCAAGAAACCAGCAGGATACACATCTTTAAATCACCATGACAACAGCTTATTCCACGTTACTCACAGAGCACTTCAGTGGGCCGCTCGTCTTTGGGCCGCTCGTCTTTGGGCCGCTCGTCTTTGGGCCGCTCGTCCTCCATCCCGGCGCAGAGTCCACCTGGAGATGAACGAGCAAAGAGCAGGTCAGAGGAGCTCGTTTACATGTCGCCACGGAAACAGGGAAAACCTGACCTCTGAATTTACATCAATCACAGCTCATCAATATTCAGCAGCTCAGGCCTAATGTCTCGAGCGCAGAGAGAGGTCCTAACGTGGGCCGACACGAGCGCAGAGAGAGGTCCTAACGTGGGCCGACACGAGCGCAGAGAGAGGTCCTAACGTGGGCCGACACGAGCGCTCGGGTGACGTGGGAGGGGTTACACTCGGGTGAAGTGGGAGGGGTTACGCTCGGGTGAAGTGGGAGGGGTTACGCTCGGGTGAAGTGGGAGGGGTTACGCTCGGGTGAAGTGGGAGGGGTTACGCTCGGGTGAAGTGGGAGGGGTTACGCTCGGGTGAAGTGGGAGGGGTTACACTCGGGTGTTTTTACCTTTGAGCTCCAGGTTTGGGAGGTTCTGGTTCAGTCGGATCAGAACAGAGAAGAAACAGGAGAGACTCCTCCTGATCCACAGCCACAGGGCCAAACCTGAAGGAGGAGGAGGAGGGGCATGAGGAGGAGGAACATAAATAAATAAACGGAAGACGCAGACACGCCCCCGCAGTTACGCCCCCGCAGACACGCCCCCGCAGACACGCCCCCGCAGACACGCCCCCGCAGACACGCCCCCGCAGCTTCAGGTAAAGCGGACCAGGACATGTCCTTTACACAGATGGAGCGACTGAAAAGGGGATGAAGCCAAGAGTTCGGAACCTGATCCAGATCTTTAACAAAACGTTGTGGTCCAGATGAAATAATAACCAAAGAAGAAGTAGGTCGACTATGACACCGTTGACCCAATTAATCAACTTAACGAAGGCAATCAAATAAATCTAATCACAACCTAATGTTTTCTCCAAATATTAAACCCAAACTCCTTTGTCCCCTTCACCTTTGTGTCTGCGACCTCGGCAGTAGATGGTGCCATTCTCCTCCGGGCTCTGGAGTCCTGGCTTGGGTCCTGGTCCGGCGTGTGGTCCGGCGTGTGGTCCGGCGTGTGGTCCGGCGTGTGGTCCGCTCCCTGGTCTCACAGACGAGCAGGTGGAGGCGCTCGAACACGTGAACCCGGAGTATATGGAGTCGCAGTCACAATGAGTTTTACTGTATTTACTGCAGGATAACTCTGGACCAATCAGAGCGCAGCGTTGCTTCAAATAGGAAGTGTCAGGACCAATCACAGTGCTGTCTGCCAGGATGGTGCTCTCACACACCATGGTGCTCTCTGAAGCCACAAAACCACAAGAACAATTAAATAATACACTTTTTGAGCTTCCCAGGACAGTCTGGACTCACCTGTGGGAGCGGCGTCACAGGACAGTCTGGACTCACCTGTGGGAGCGGTGTCCCAGGACAGTCTGGACTCACCTGTGGGAGCAGTGTCCCAGGACAGTCTGGACTCACCTGTGGGAGCGGCGTCACAGGACAGTCTGGACTCACCTGTGGGAGCGGCGTCACAGGACAGTCTGGACTCACCTGTGGGAGCGGCGTCACAGGACAGTCTGGACTCACCTGTGGGAGCGGCGTCCCAGGACAGTCTGGACTCACCTGTGGGAGCGGCGTCACAGGACAGTCTGGACTCACCTGTGGGAGCGGCGTCACAGGACAGTCTGGACTCACCTGTGGGAGCGGTGTCCCAGGACAGTCTGGACTCACCTGTGGGAGCGGCGTCACAGGACAGTCTGGACTCACCTGTGGGAGCGGTGTCCCAGGACAGTCTGGACTCACCTGTGGGAGCGGTGTCCCAGGACAGTCTGGACTCACCTGTGGGAGCGGCGTCACAGGACAGTCTGGACTCACCTGTGGGAGCGGCGTCACAGGACAGTCTGGACTCACCTGTGGGAGCGGCGTCACAGGACAGTCTGGACTCACCTGTGGGAGCGGCGTCACAGGACAGTCTGGACTCACCTGTGGGAGCGGCGTCCCAGGACAGTCTGGACTCACTTGTGGGAGCGGCGTCACAGGACAGTCTGGACTCACCTGTGGGAGCGGCGTCACAGGACAGTCTGGACTCACCTGTGGGAGCGGCGTCACAGGACAGTCTGGACTCACCTGTGGGAGCGGTGTCCCAGGACAGTCTGGACTCACCTGTGGGAGCGGTGTCCCAGGACAGTCTGGACTCACCTGTGGGAGCGGCGTCACAGGACAGTCTGGACTCACCTGTGGGAGCGGCGTCACAGGACAGTCTGGACTCACCTGTGGGAGCGGCGTCCCAGGACAGTCTGGACTCACCTGTGGGAGCGGCGTCACAGGACAGTCTGGACTCACCTGTGGGAGCGGCGTCACAGGACAGTCTGGACTCACCTGTGGGAGCGGCGTCCCAGGACAGTCTGGACTCACCTGTGGGAGCGGCGTCCCAGGACAGTCTGGACTCACCTGTGGGAGCGGCGTCACAGGACAGTCTGGACTCACCTGTGGGAGCGGTGTCCCAGGACAGTCTGGACTCACCTGTGGGAGCGGTGTCCCAGGACAGTCTGGACTCACCTGTGGGAGCGGCGTCACAGGACAGTCTGGACTCACCTGTGGGAGCGGTGTCCCAGGACAGTCTGGACTCACCTGTGGGAGCGGCGTCACAGGACAGTCTGGACTCACCTGTGGGAGCGGCGTCCCAGGACAGTCTGGACTCACCTGTGGGAGCGGCGTCACAGGACAGTCTGGACTCACCTGTGGGAGCGGCGTCACAGGACAGTCTGGACTCACCTGTGGGAGCGGCGTCACAGGACAGTCTGGACTCACCTGTGGGAGCGGCGTCCCAGGACAGTCTGGACTCACCTGTGGGAGCGGCGTCACAGGACAGTCTGGACTCACCTGTGGGAGCGGCGTCACAGGACAGTCTGGACTCACCTGTGGGAGCGGCGTCCCAGGACAGTCTGGACTCACCTGTGGGAGCGGTGTCCCAGGACAGTCTGGACTCACCTGTGGGAGCGGTGTCACAGGACAGTCTGGACTCACCTGTGGGAGCGGTGTCCCAGGACAGTCTGGACTCACCTGTGGGAGCGGCGTCACAGGACAGTCTGGACTCACCTGTGGGAGCGGCGTCACAGGACAGTCTGGACTCACCTGTGGGAGCGGTGTCCCAGGACAGTCTGGACTCACCTGTGGGAGCGGCGTCACAGTCCAAACCTGAAACCAGGACGCAAACGTTTAAACTAAAATGTTAAAATCGTAGAGAGCTTCAGGTGAATTATCTGGACAGTTGGCCCTGTGATCCATCAGTGATGAGGGAGCCAAAGTCAGGTCTCAATAGGCTGTGGATGGCCCATTACAGGGTTGCTAGGATACAGAGGAGAGAAGTCTCAAGTGAAACAAAAAAGTCTGGGCGGGAAGATGGGGCGGGGCTTACACAGAGTAGGATATAAAACCCGAGTTCTCAGATTGAGAATGACTTTTGGATGAGTCTCGAAACAGAGTCCAGACGATACGACTGAATCTTTTCTACTCTGGACCCCTCCTGGACAAATGAGGCATTACACCAACACTTCTCAGTTTGAGAGATGAATAAACCCACATTTTAAGCCCATCACTTGGACACAAGGGTCATGAGGTCAGAGGTTAGAGGTCGGCCTGTGACATTACATCAGGGGAAAAGTGTGTGTGAAGCGGTGCTTCTCAAACTGTGGGGAAAGGACCAGACAGTGCTGTAAAAAAACACAAAATTACAGAAAATGTACACCTGTTTTGTAGGAGATATTCTGGGGGAGACCTTTTGTCTGGGCCCCTTTCATAAAAGTAGGTTAAAATAGGCCAAAATATCACAGATAAAGCTTAAAAATAGACCGGGCCAAGTTTACATTTACAAACAAATCATTTTGGATTTTTAGGGATGTTGAGGTCGAGTTGTTGAAGAATCGTGATTATTCAGGCCAAAATAGAATCATAAGAACTAAATAATCATGAGAATTGTCGGCAGCAATAGTCATTTCGGTTTGATGGGTGTAATCCCTCATTGGTCCAGTAGGGGTCATCGTAGTAAAGACTCAATATCAAAACGTTGGACTGATCCAAGAGTCATTCTCCGCTGTGTTTACAGTTTCAGCTCTTTCTTTGCCCCTCAGTACGGCGTAAAACACATACTTTAAATACGTACAACTCCAGTAGAGGGCGGTAAACGCACCTTTTCAGTCGGCTGTCAACCTGCCCATCATCAGCATGACCAGGGCTGATGGCGCCGCTTTAAAATACACTTTCAAGTCAAACTGAACAGGACAGGCCATTATCAGGCCTCAGACTCGATCCACAGATTGAAAACCATCGACCACAACATTCTACTGCAGAGAGAATGGGATGTAGGTGTCAGAGGCTCCGCCCTCAGAGGCCCCGCCCTCAGCTGCTTTACATCCTCTTTATCCGATAGGTGCCAGTTTGTTCATGTAAACCAGAGCTCCTCCCCCTTGTTCTTACGGTGTGCCTCAGGGGTCAGTACTGGGTCCAGTTCTGTTTCCTCTTTACATGCTGCCGTCAGGTCACATGATCAGGTCACATGATCAGGTCACAGGATCAGGTCACAGGATCAGGTCACATGATCAGGTCACAGGATCAGGTCACAGGATCAGGTCACATGATCAGGTCACATGATCAGGTCACAGGATCAGGTCACATGATCAGGTCACAGGATCAGGTCACAGGATCAGGTCACAGGATCAGGTCACAGGATCAGGTCACATGATCAGGTCACAGGATCAGGTCACAGGATCAGGTCACATGATCAGGTCACAGGATCAGGTCACAGGATCAGGTCACATGATCAGGTCACAGGATCAGGTCACAGGATCAGGTCACATGATCAGGTCACAGGATCAGGTCACATGATCAGGTCACAGGATCAGGTCACAGGATCAGGTCACAGGATCAGGTCACAGGATCAGGTCACAGGATCAGGTCACATGATCAGGTCACAGGATCAGGTCACAGGATCAGGTCACATGATCAGGTCACAGGATCAGGTCACATGATCAGGTCACATGATCAGGTCACAGGATCAGGTCACATGATCAGGTCACAGGATCAGATGCAGATGACACGCTGTATTTATCCATGAACCTGATCAGAGCGATCAAGTAGACAGACTTAGAGCTCATGTGAAGGAGATAAAAACCTGGAGGACACTTAATTATCTGCTTCTTAATCCTGAAAAACCGAGGTCATTGTGCTGGAGGTCATTGTGCTGGTCCTAAACATGTACGAAACGCTTTATCTGAGCAGATATTTATTTATTTTTATCTTTATTATTTTCCCCTCCATCCCTTGTTGGGTTTTGTCTATGAGAGTTTTTATTTATTTATAGAAGATCTTCTACTGAGTGTTTTTCAAACTTCCTGTAAGTGATCTGTTCTTTTCCTCTGTATCTACCTGCGTTGCAACAATGAAATTTCCCCATGCGGGACAATGAAGGAATATCTTATCTTATAGTCCCACTGAAGCCTCCAGTTCTACTGTAAGAAACCTCAGAGTCTTATTGGACCAGGAGCTCTCATTTAAAGCTCATATAAATCATATTTCATCTGTGTAATAAAGATCAAATCAGAAGAATCCGGCCTAAAAGTGAAGCTGAAACGTCTCCTGCATTTTTAACTTCTAGATTCTCCTATAACTCCTGCTCACAGCAGGTCCTAAAAGCTCCATAAAAAGCTTTAACTGGTTCAAAATGCAGCAGCAAGATTACAACAGGAACTAAAAGAAGAAGCACATTACGCTGGTGCTGGAGTCTCTTCACTGGCTCCTGTTTAGAATCACATTTAAACTCCTCCTCCTGATTTACAAAGCCATAAATGACACGGCCCCTCCCACCTCAAAGATGATCTAGAACCATCTCATCCAATCAGAGCTCTTCACTCTCTAAATGCTGGTCCTCTAAAAGCACAGTAGGAGGTCGAGCGTTAAGGACTTCAGTTTCTCACCCCAGAATCCGTCGACGGCCGTGGACTCATGGACGCTGGACTCATCGAGGAGCGACGACAGCAGAGACGCATCAGAGGCAGCGAGCGAGTGCACGCCGCCGCTGTTCAGCACAGGCGTGTTCAGCACAGGCGTGTTCAGCACAGGCGTGTTCAGCACAGGCGTGTTCAGCACAGGCGTGTTCAGCACAGGCGTGTTCAGCACAGGCGTGTTCAGAGGAAGCTTGTGAGGCGTGTGAGCGAGGAGCAGCGACTCTGAGCACGACGACGAGAGACGACGAGACGAGTGAGACCTGGGGAGGGAGGAGTCAGAGGAGAGGGAGGAGTCAGAGGAGAGGGAGGAGTCAGAGGAGAGGGAGGAGTCAGAGGTCAGACCTGTTCTTCCATCCTGCTGCGGCTCCTCCCACACTGAAGGAGGCGCTGCTGTGGGGCAGACTCCGGTCCAAAAGGGCGCGGTCGATGCGGAGGCTGCGGCGAGACATGAGGCTCTGGACCTGGAGCAGACGAGTCTCAGGAGGAAGCGTCTGGGAAGAACACACTCTTCTCACTAAAGTATAAAGAGTTATATTCTGTAGATAATGTGTTTGTAACAATCTGAAAACAGGAAAAACAAACTAAATCGCATTTAACCAATCAGAGCTGGACCTTAGAGACGTACGGCTCCTTCGTCCAATCACAGCGCAGAGAGGGCGGGGCCGCGACAAACGAACTTGGCGCTCAGACGATTTTAAACATTTCTACAGTGAATAAAGTCACGTCAAACAGCGCCACCTTCAGCCCGGGCTGAGAATGACACGCTGTGTCCAAAAACTAACCCGGAAGTGCAGCACGTTAGCGGTTGCTAAGCTAACTGTCGCTAGCCGCGTTTCCGGCTTCAATTAACGGCTCAAAACCTCCACAACAAAATCAAACTGTTTCAGAACAAATCAAAGAGAATAATTAGAATAAATCAGATTAACAGAGTTTAAGCTCCGCCCAGCCCGACACGCACGTGACAGATCCTTCTGTGACACTGAGGACCACTGGAGGTACACGCGGGCGCCTCACCCCGCGGCCCTCCTCGCGGCCCCGCGGCCCTCACCCCGTGGCCCTCACCCCGTGGCCCCATGACCCTCCTCGCGGCCCCATGACCCCATGACCCCGCGGCCCTCCTCGCGGCCCCGCGGCCCTCACCCTGTGGCCCCATGACCCTCCTCGCGGCCCCATGACCCCATGACCCCGCGGCCCTCCTCGCGGCCCCGCGGCCCTCACCCCGTGGCCCCATGACCCTCCTCGCGGCCCCATGACTCCATGACCCCACGACCCTCACCCCGTGACCCCGCGGCCCTCACCTGTTCCGTTGCCCTCGCGCTGCTCCGGTGCTGGGCCGGGACCACACCGGACCGTTACTTCCGGGTTGTTGAAATAGGCGCTGACCACGTGACGTGCATGACTAACCACATTTACAGCTTTAGTGTGAATATTAATGAGTGTGAATATTAATGAGTGTGAATATTAATGAGTGTGAATATTAATGAGTGTTTCTGAGCGCGTTGCCTCGTGGGAAGATGCCACGTGTTTGATGTTTGTAATTATCTGTGTGGGGGAGGGGCAAGTGGAGGATGAGGGGAGGGGCAAGTGGAGGGGAGGGGCTCAGGGACAGACACGTGATTGAACTCTATCATATCTGAGTCTTTTGCACTTGTGTTTGATAAACTACGCCCTCCAGCGGCAGCGCGAGGCACTGCAGGATTTATGTCTGTTTTATTCTTTCTTTGACTCATTTGTTTCAAACTTGAAATAAATAATTACAATTATCAAAAAAATCCTGGTTATTTAAACTGCACGTGACAATCACATGATCATGTCTGAACATGAAATAAACTCATAAAGAGATGAGGCATGACGTCCAGGAGGAGGAGCCAGAGTCTAACTTTAAAAGGGTTCGCTGACCCCTGACCCCACACCCCCTGACTCTGAACGTCCCTCAGGAGGCGGGGGCTGAGGGGGAGGAGCCATGTTTCACCTTACTGACAGAGCAGCCTGTGGTTTTAACATGTGCATTACCCAGCATGCACCTGTGTGTGTGAAACTAGAGACATCGTTTCCTCTTTGTGACTTCAGGAAGTGGAAAGTTCCAAACGACTTAATATATACTACTTACTTACTTACTTTATATATATATATATATATATATATATATATATATATATATATATATATATATATATATATATATATAGCCCCTGGAAAATGTTTCAGGACAAATTAAACTCAATAAAAACAGACAAAGTGCAACAGTTTCATTCAGTTTTAATCTGAAGTGGTTTTTACTTTGAGTCATTTTAACTTCATAATAGTTTTGGTTTATTACAGATAAATATGTGGCAGAAAAACATTTGAAATCACAGTTTTATATTGATTATTAAACAATTGCACATTTGACCTCGAATACATTAGTTTGAATCGTCTTTGGTTCAACTCGAGTGGTTTTTACTTTAGTGAATAAATAAGGCACAAAAAAATGTTGAATTTAAGTCTAAATGTTCCAAAACACAAGAATCAAAGGCACTTTACAGTAAAAGACTGACAAAAGTCTAGTCCTGGTTTAGTCCTGGTTTAGTCCTGGTTTAGTCCTGCTTTAGTCCTGCTTTAGTCCTGGTTTAGTCCTGCTTTAGTCCTGGTTTAGACCTGCTTTAGACCTGCTTTAGACCTGCTTTAGTCCTGGTTTAGACCTGCTTTAGACCTGCTTTAGACCTGCTTTAGACCTGCTTTAGACCTGCTTTAGTCCTGGTTTAGACCTGCTTTAGACCTGCTTTAGACCTGGTCTTTGTTTTGTTGCTCTTTAGACTTGACTCCAGTTTCTCTCCAGAGACGAGAACTAAACCAGATCCTGGACTGAACCGGAGTCTAAATGAGGTCTTTATGGGCTCGACTTTCAGTCAAGTGTCTGACGTTTAGAGCACGAGACCTGAGCGGGACTAAACCAGGTCTAAACCAGGACTAAACCAGGTCTAAACCAGGACTAAACCAGGACTAAACCAGGACTAAACCAGGTCTAAACCAGGATTAAACCAGGTCTAAACCAGGTCTAAACCAGGACTAAACCAGGACTAAACCAGGTCTAAACCAGGTCTAAACTAGGTCTAAACCAGGATTAAACCAGGTCTAAACCAGGTCTAAACCAGGACTAAACCAGGACTAAACCAGGTCTAAACCAGGTCTAAACCAGGACTGAACCAGGTCTAAACCAGGACTAAACCAGGACTAAACCAGGACTAAACCAGGTCTAAACCAGGATTAAACCAGGTCTAAACCAGGTCTAAACCAGGACTAAACCAGGACTAAACCAGGTCTAAACCAGGTCTAAACTAGGTCTAAACCAGGATTAAACCAGGTCTAAACCAGGTCTAAACCAGGACTAAACCAGGACTAAACCAGGTCTAAACCAGGTCTAAACCAGGACTGAACCAGGTCTAAACCAGGACTAAACCAGGACTAAACCAGGTCTAAACCAGGACTAAACCAGGTCTAAACCAGGACTAAACCAGGACTAAACCAGGACTAAACCAGGTCTAAACCAGGATTAAACCAGGTCTAAACCAGGTCTAAACCAGGACTAAACCAGGACTAAACCAGGTCTAAACCAGGTCTAAACTAGGTCTAAACCAGGATTAAACCAGGTCTAAACCAGGTCTAAACCAGGACTAAACCAGGACTAAACCAGGTCTAAACCAGGTCTAAACCAGGACTGAACCAGGTCTAAACCAGGTCTAAACCAGGACTAAACCAGGACTAAACCAGGTCTAAACCAGGTCTAAACTAGGTCTAAACCAGGTCTAAACCAGGACTAAACCAGGACTAAACCAGGACTAAACCAGGACTAAACCAGGACTAAACCAGGACTGAACCAGGTCTAAACCAGGTCTAAACCAGGTCTAAACCAGGTCTAAACCAGGTCTAAACCAGGATTAAACCAGGTCTAGAACATTTCCAGTTTCCAAAATAAAAGTGTTTAAATAAAATATCCCAGATTTCTCTGGTTCTCAAACTACACATGATTATGATCTTTAAAACATAATAAAGGATAAATAAATGTGTCTGGGACAAAAATCCTTCATGAACTTTTACAAATCACAGTCTGAAGCCGAGTTCAGAACTTTAGCTTCATCTGAAACTTTTACAAATGAAATTCAACGAAAGAAGGAACAAAGCAATAAGAGCTAACAGAGGCTAATGCTACATGAGCTTTAGCCACGCCCCTCACACACACTCGCTTTAGCCACGCCCCACACACACTCGCTTTAGCCACGCCCCACACACACTGGCTTTAGCCACGCCCCACACACACTCGCTTTAGCCACGCCCCTCACACACGCTATCTTAAGCCACGCCCCTCACATACGCTAGCTTTAGCCACGCCCCTCACACACACTGGAAGTAATAAACGTCTTTTTGTGACTCGCTCAGATCGACTGAAGGAGGATTTAGATCAGATTTATGAAGAAACATGAGCGACGTTTAGTCCTGGTTCTTAATGAAGTGGACTTGATGCCAGATGTGGAGTTTGAGTGCTGGTCCTGGTCCTGGTTCAGACCTGGTCCTGGTCCTGGTTCAGACCTGGTCCTGGTTCAGACCTGGTCCTGGTCCTGGTTCAGAACTGGTCCTGGTTGAGAACTGGTTCTGGTCCTGGTTGAGAACTGGTTCTGGTCCTGGTCCTGGTCCTGGTCCTGGTCCTGGTCCTGGTTCTGGTTCTGGTTCTGGTCCTGGTTCTGGTTCTGGTTCTGGTCCTGGTCCTGGTTCTGGTTCTGGTTCTGGTCCTGGTTCTGGTTCTGGTCCTGGTTCAGACCTGGTCCTGGTCCTGGTCCTGGTTCAGTCCTGGTCCTGGTCCTGGTTCAGACCTGGTTCTGGTCCTGGTCCTGGTGCATGTACAGGTGTATAAGCCCCGCCTGGTGCAGCTGTTGCCATAGTGACATCTCCATACGCAGGTCGTGGTTTATGAAGAATCCGACGGCGTGAAATGTTTTGTCAAAATAATGATCAGAGTATTTCATGTAATCAGGAGTCATGAAGCCGTATGCGCTGACCTGCAACACAAGAGCGGGGTCAGAGCGGGGTCAGAGCGGGGTCAGAGCGGGGTCAGAGCGGGGTCAGTACCTGGTCACATGAGTGCAGAGCAGCCAGTAACATCACAGCTCCAGTTGAAGGTCTGTAAATGTTTTTGTACTTGGTTGTCAGAGTTTTGGATCTGAGGAACCTGGAGAGAGAGTCCACATGAGGCCCACATGAGGCCCACATGAGGCCCACATGAGGCCCACATGAGGCCCACATGAGGCCCACATGAGCTCCACATGAGGCCCACATGAGGCCCACATGAGGCCCACATGAGGCCCACATGAGGCCCACATGGGGACTTTACAGTTCTGACCTGTTCCTGAGGTAACGGATGAAGTCCGGATGATACATCTTCAACTTCTCCTTCAACATGTCTGAACCAAAGAACTGAGCCGGGCTGAGAGAGCACAGAGAGAGCACAGAGCACAGAGAGAGCACAGAACACAGAGAGAGCACAGAACACAGAGAGAGCACAGAACACAGAGAGAACACAGAACACAGAGAGAACACAGAGAGAACATAGAGAGAACACAGAGAGAACACAGAGAGAACACAGAGAGAACACAGAGAGAACACAGAACACAGAGAGAACACAGAGAGAACATAGAGAGAACACAGAGAGAACACAGAGAGAACACAGAGAGAACACAGAACACAGAGAGAACACAGAGAGAACACAGAGAGAACACAGAGAGAACACAGACAGAACACAGAACACAGAGAGAACACAGAGAGAACACAGAACACAGAGAGAAAAACATAATGATTTACAATGAACAAAATGTAAAAACCATAACATTGAGGTTAAAGAACTAAAAACAACACAATATGTCTTTAAATATCTGAGTTCAGGGCGTGTCTGTACATTAGAGGGCGCGTCTGTACATTAGAGGGCGCGTCTGTACATTAGAGGGCGCGTCTGTACATTAGAGGGCGCGTCTGTACATTAGAGGGCGTGTCTGTACATTAGAGGGCGCGTCTGTACATTAGAGGGCGCGTCTGTACATTAGAGGGCGCGTCTGTACATTAGAGGGCGCGTCTGTACATTAGAGGGCGCGTCTGTACATTAGAGGGCGCGTCTGTACATTAGAGGGCGTGTCTGTACATTAGAGGGCGCGTCTGTACATTAGAGGGCGCGTCTGTACATTAGAGGGCGCGTCTGTACATTAGAGGGCGCGTCTGTACATTAGAGGGCGTGTCTGTACATTAGAGGGCGCGTCTGTACATTAGAGGGCGTGTCTGTACATTAGAGGGCGTGTCTGTACATTAGAGGGCGCGTCTGTACATTAGAGGGCGTGTCTGTACATTAGAGGGCGCGTCTGTACATTAGAGGGCGTGTCTGTACATTAGAGGGCGCGTCTGTACATTAGAGGGCGCGTCTGTACATTAGAGGGCGTGTCTGTACATTAGAGGGCGCGTCTGTACATTAGAGGGCGTGTCTGTACATTAGAGGGCGTGTCTGTACATTAGAGGGCGTGTCTGTACATTAGAGGGCGCGTCTGTACATTAGAGGGCGTGTCTTACTCCACGTTGCTCTCGGGGCCCGTGGCGACTCTGGAGCCTGTAGCCGCCGCCTTCATGAGCAGATAATCTCGGTCGTGATCCGGGAGGAAAACGTAACGAGTTTCCTGAAAATAAGAACGTGAGACATTAGACAATATGAGGCTGATACAAAACAGAGGTTTAGTTTCTGGTGAAATCAATAACTTTTCATCAGGAGGTCTCGCTCAGTGGGCGGGGCTTACTCAAAGCAGGATAAATAGTTCCTGGTCTGGATTCTCAGATTGAGAATGACTCTTGGATCAGAGTCCAAATGAAACAACTGAATCTTATTCTACTATGAACCCGTGCTGGACAAATGAGGTAATACAGCACTTGCAGTGATATTTGCAGTAGTACTTGCGGTAGTAGTACTTGTACCTAGCTCTGAGGCGGGGCGCAGTAGTAGTACTTGTACCTGACTCTGAGGCGGGGCGCAGTAGTAGTACTTGCAGTAGTAGTACTTGTACCTGGCTCTGGGGCGGGGCGCTGTAGTAGTACTTGCAGTAGTGGTACTTGTACCTGGCTCTGGGGCGGGGCGCTGTAGTAGTACTTGCAGTAGTAGTACTTGTACCTGGCTCTGAGGCGGGGCGCTGTAGTAGTACTTGCAGTAGTAGTACTTGTACCTGGCTCTGGGGCGGGGCGCTGTAGTAGTACTTGCAGTAGTAGTACTTGTACCTGGCTCTGGGGCGGGGCGCTGTAGTAGTACTTGCAGTAGTAGTACTTGTACCTGGCTCTGGGGCGGGGCGCTGTAGTAGTACTTGCAGTAGTAGTACTTGTACCTGGCTCTGGGGCGGGGCGCTGTAGTAGTACTTGCAGTAGTAGTACTTGTACCTGGCTCTGGGGCGGGGCGCTGTAGTAGTACTTGCAGTAGTAGTACTTGTACCTGGCTCTGGGGCGGGGCGCTGTAGTAGTACTTGCAGTAGTAGTACTTGTACCTGGCTCTGGGGCGGGGCGCTGTAGTAGTACTTGCAGTAGTGGTACTTGTACCTGGCTCTGGGGCGGGGCGCTGTAGTAGTACTTGCAGTAGTAGTACTTGTACCTGGCTCTGGGGCGGGGCGCTGTAGTAGTACTTGCAGTAGTGGTACTTGTACCTGGCTCTGGGGCGGGGCGCTGTAGTAGTACTTGCAGTAGTAGTACTTGTACCTGGCTCTGGGGCGGGGCGCTGTAGTAGTACTTGCAGTAGTAGTACTTGTACCTGGCTCTGGGGCGGGGCGCTGTAGTAGTACTTGCAGTAGTAGTACTTGTACCTGGCTCTGGGGCGGGGCGCTGTAGTAGTACTTGCAGTAGTAGTACTTGTACCTGGCTCTGGGGCGGGGCGCAGTAGTAGTACTTGCAGTAGTGGTACTTGTACCTGGCTCTGGGGCGGGGCGCTGTAGTAGTACTTGCAGTAGTAGTACTTGTACCTGGCTCTGGGGCGGGGCGCTGTAGTAGTACTTGCAGTAGTGGTACTTGTACCTGGCTCTGGGGCGGGGCGCTGTAGTAGTACTTGCAGTAGTAGTACTTGTACCTGGCTCTGGGGCGGGGCGCTGTAGTAGTACTTGCAGTAGTAGTACTTGTACCTGGCTCTGGGGCGGGGCGCTGTAGTAGTACTTGCAGTAGTAGTACTTGTACCTGGCTCTGGGGCGGGGCGCTGTAGTAGTACTTGCAGTAGTAGTACTTGTACCTGGCTCTGGGGCGGGGCGCTGTAGTAGTACTTGCAGTAGTAGTACTTGTACCTGGCTCTGGGGCGGGGCGCTGTAGTAGTACTTGCAGTAGTAGTACTTGTACCTGGCTCTGGGGCGGGGCGCTGTAGTAGTACTTGCAGTAGTGGTACTTGTACCTGGCTCTGGGGCGGGGCGCTGTAGTAGTACTTGCAGTAGTAGTACTTGTACCTGGCTCTGGGGCGGGGCGCTGTAGTAGTACTTGCAGTAGTAGTACTTGTACCTGGCTCTGGGGCGGGGCGCTGTAGTAGTACTTGCAGTAGTAGTACTTGTACCTGGCTCTGGGGCGGGGCGCTGTAGCAGTACTTGCAGTAGTAGTACTTGTACCTGGCTCTGGGGCGGGGCGCTGTAGTAGTACTTGCAGTAGTAGTACTTGTACCTGGCTCTGGGGCGGGGCGCTGTAGTAGTACTTGCAGTAGTGGTACTTGTACCTGGCTCTGAGGCGGGGCGCTGTAGTAGTACTTGCAGTAGTAGTACTTGTACCTGGCTCTGGGGCGGGGCGCTGTAGTAGTACTTGCAGTAGTGGTACTTGTACCTGGCTCTGGGGCGGGGCGCTGTAGTAGTACTTGCAGTAGTAGTACTTGTACCTGGCTCTGGGGCGGGGCGCTGTAGTAGTACTTGCAGTAGTAGTACTTGTACCTGGCTCTGGGGCGGGGCGCTGTAGTAGTACTTGCAGTAGTAGTACTTGTACCTGGCTCTGGGGCGGGGCGCTGTAGTAGTACTTGCAGTAGTAGTACTTGTACCTGGCTCTGGGGCGGGGCGCTGTAGTAGTACTTGCAGTAGTAGTACTTGTACCTGGCTCCGGGGCGGGGCGCTGTAGTAGTACTTGCAGTAGTAGTACTTGTACCTGGCTCTGGGGCGGGGCGCTGTAGTAGTACTTGCAGTAGTAGTACTTGTACCTGGCTCTGGGGCGGGGCGCTGTAGTAGTACTTGCAGTAGTAGTACTTGTACCTGGCTCTGGGGCGGGGCGCTGTAGTAGTACTTGCAGTAGTAGTACTTGTACCTGGCTCTGGGGCGGGGCGCTGTAGTAGTACTTGCAGTAGTAGTACTTGTACCTGGCTCTGGGGCGGGGCGCTGTAGTAGTACTTGCAGTAGTAGTACTTGTACCTGGCTCTGGGGCGGGGCGCTGTAGTAGTACTTGCAGTAGTAGTACTTGTACCTGGCTCTGGGGCGGGGCGCTGTAGTAGTACTTGCAGTAGTAGTACTTGTACCTGGCTCTGGGGCGGGGCGCTGTAGTAGTACTTGCAGTAGTGGTACTTGTACCTGGCTCTGGGGCGGGGCGCTGTAGTAGTACTTGCAGTAGTAGTACTTGTACCTGGCTCTGGGGCGGGGCGCTGTAGTAGTACTTGCAGTAGTAGTACTTGTACCTGGCTCTGGGGCGGGGCGCTGTAGTAGTACTTGCAGTAGTAGTACTTGTACCTGGCTCTGGGGCGGGGCGCTGTAGTAGTACTTGCAGTAGTAGTACTTGTACCTGGCTCTGGGGCGGGGCGCTGTAGTAGTACTTGCAGTAGTAGTACTTGTACCTGGCTCTGGGGCGGGGCGCTGTAGTAGTACTTGCAGTAGTGGTACTTGTACCTGGCTCTGAGGCGGGGCGCTGTAGTAGTACTTGCAGTAGTAGTACTTGTACCTGGCTCTGGGGCGGGGCGCTGTAGTAGTACTTGCAGTAGTGGTACTTGTACCTGGCTCTGGGGCGGGGCGCTGTAGTAGTACTTGCAGTAGTAGTACTTGTACCTGGCTCTGGGGCGGGGCGCTGTAGTAGTACTTGCAGTAGTAGTACTTGTACCTGGCTCTGGGGCGGGGCGCTGTAGTAGTACTTGCAGTAGTAGTACTTGTACCTGGCTCTGGGGCGGGGCGCTGTAGTAGTACTTGCAGTAGTAGTACTTGTACCTGGCTCTGGGGCGGGGCGCTGTAGTAGTACTTGCAGTAGTAGTACTTGTACCTGGCTCCGGGGCGGGGCGCTGTAGTAGTACTTGCAGTAGTAGTACTTGTACCTGGCTCTGGGGCGGGGCGCTGTAGTAGTACTTGCAGTAGTAGTACTTGTACCTGGCTCTGGGGCGGGGCGCTGTAGTAGTACTTGCAGTAGTAGTACTTGTACCTGGCTCTGGGGCGGGGCGCTGTAGTAGTACTTGCAGTAGTAGTACTTGTACCTGGCTCTGGGGCGGGGCGCTGTAGTAGTACTTGCAGTAGTAGTACTTGTACCTGGCTCTGGGGCGGGGCGCTGTAGTAGTACTTGCAGTAGTAGTACTTGTACCTGGCTCTGGGGCGGGGCGCTGTAGTAGTACTTGCAGTAGTAGTACTTGTACCTGGCTCTGGGGCGGGGCGCTGTAGTAGTACTTGCAGTAGTAGTACTTGTACCTGGCTCTGGGGCGGGGCGCTGTAGTAGTACTTGCAGTAGTGGTACTTGTACCTGGCTCTGGGGCGGGGCGCTGTAGTAGTACTTGCAGTAGTAGTACTTGTACCTGGCTCTGGGGCGGGGCGCTGTAGTAGTACTTGCAGTAGTAGTACTTGTACCTGGCTCTGGGGCGGGGCGCTGTAGTAGTACTTGCAGTAGTAGTACTTGTACCTGGCTCTGGGGCGGGGCGCTGTAGTAGTACTTGCAGTAGTAGTACTTGTACCTGGCTCTGGGGCGGGGCGCTGTAGTAGTACTTGCAGTAGTAGTACTTGTACCTGGCTCTGGGGCGGGGCGCTGTAGCCTGCTCGGCTGTAGCTCCTCAGAGAGTTCCTCAGAGTGTTGGTGGAAAACGTGTAGTGAGTCGTTCTGGAGCCAACGTCCGACTCAAAGCCTTTAATGACCGCTCCGTTTGTCCTGGACCGGAACCAGAGGAAGACCGGGTCAGAACCAGAGGACAGCGGGTCAGAACCAGAGGACAGCGGGTCAGAACCAGAGGACAGCGGGTCAGAACCAGAGGACAGCGGGTCAGAACCCTGGTACCTGAACACATAGTGGTGCTGGTCGATCTCGTGGCCCTTCTTGGAGTTCTTGAGAATTCCTCCGTTGCCGACGACGGCGCAACGAATGCAGCGCGAGACGTTCGAGCGTTTGGACCAATCGTCCAAGAGTCGCCCAGAAAGAGGAGAGTCCAGAACCGAGAGGGTGTCCTCCAGAGCTGGAGACAAGAAGAACCATCAGAGACTGGTTTAGTCCTGGTTTAGTCCTGGTTTAGTCCCGGTCCAGTCCCGGTCCAGTCCCGGTCCAGTCCTGGTTTAGTCCTGGTTTAGTCCTGGTTTAGTCCTGGTTAAGTCCCGGTTTAGTCCCGGTTTAGTCCCGGTTTAGTCCCGGTCCGGTCCCGGTCCAGTCCTGCTTTAGTCCCGCTTTAGTCCCAGTCCAGTCCTGGTCTCACTCTGGTAGCTGAGGCCCCCCCAGCCGTGGGCCCCTGGGTACTGCTTGAGTCTCTGGTACTGGTCTGGACTCAGGTGCCTTGACCACTGCAGGACAGGGACATCAGGTTTAAATCGGCCCCTGAAGTCCGAGTGTGGGACCCGACTCCGGACGCTCTGAGGACAGTCCTGGAACAAGAGACAATGTGGTCAAGCAGAATCGCTCTGTGATGTCATCAAAAGGCGACGTGAGGCAAGCCCCGGTCATTAAACATGGCACCGG
Source organism: Eucyclogobius newberryi (assembly GCF_026437365.1). Taxonomy (NCBI): domain Eukaryota; kingdom Metazoa; phylum Chordata; class Actinopteri; order Gobiiformes; family Gobiidae; genus Eucyclogobius; species Eucyclogobius newberryi. The sequence continues at coordinate 1,295,795 of NW_027315835.1, forward strand.
GCCCCACAGAGCAGCACCGGGCCCCACAGAGCAGCACCGGGCCCCACAGAGCAGCACCGGGGCCCCACAGAGCAGCACCGGGGCCCCACAGAGCAGCACCGGGGCCCACAGAGCAGCACCGGGGCCCCACAGAGCAGCACCGGGGCCCACAGAGCAGCACCGGGGCCCCACAGAGCAGCACCGGGCCCACAGAGCAGCACCGGGGCCCCACAGAGCAGCACCGGGGCCCACAGAGCAGCACCGGGGCCCCACAGAGCAGCACCGGGCCCACAGAGCAGCACCGGGGCCCCACAGAGCAGCACCGGGGCCCCACAGAGCAGCACCGGGGCCCCACAGAGCAGCACCGGGGCCCCACAGAGCAGCACCGGGGCCCCACAGAGCAGCACCGGGGCCCCACAGAGCACCGGGGCCCCACAGAGCACCGGCGCCCAACAGAGCACCGGGCCCCACAGAGCAGCACCGGGCCCCACAGAGCAGCACCGGGCCCCACAGAGCAGCACCGGGCCCCACAGAGCAGCCCCACAGAGAGGCCCCACTCACCGTCAGAGGAGGGACTTCCTCACTGAAGTAAACGTCTCCGATGAACGGCGGCTCAGTCGCTCCTGGTGCAGTGGCTTTAGTGGCTTCAGTGGCTTCAGTGGCTTCAGTGGCTTTAGTGGCTTTAGTGGCTTTAGTGGCTTTAGTGGCTTCAGTGGCTTCAGTGGCTTCAGTGGCTTCAGTGGTTGTTGCTGCAGTGGTTGGTTTTATTGTAGTACTCTTGGCAGTACTAGTACTCACAGTACTTTGAGTTTCCTCCTGAAGCTCTGGAGAAGGTTCAGGCTTCGTCGAGGAGAAAGAAACTTCTGCAGAATCTGAAAAACTGAAAAGCACAAACTTCACTTTGCACCTGTAACTGCCAAAACTGTCCATGAGGTCATCTACTGTGAGCCTCCAGATTTATAAAGTCTGTGCTGAACAGTTTGTTAGCACCTCTCACTCACATAGTTAAAGCTTCAGTCTGGAGCATTCTCCTAAAGAAGAGCAGGGGTCAGGGGGAGGGGTCAGGGTCAGGGGGAGGGGTCAGGGTCAGGGGGAGGGGTCAGGGGGAGGGGCAGTCCTGAGTCATGACCGGTGCATCTCTAATCTGACATTTTGGGCAAAAGTCCTTTTCCTAGATTTCCTCTTAATAAACGACTCATGAGATGTTTTTCAGGTTTTAGAGCTCATCACACTGAGACTGCTGTTGTCATGGTGACAGATGACATCCTCCTGAACACGGACACAGGCAAAACAGTCCAGAGTTCTCAAATCGGCAAAAAATCCTCTAGTACCGTTTTCCTTTAAGACTTTTACTGCGACACAGAAATGTTCACACACTTTAAGACTAAAGATACTTTTGTGACTGAGAAAGTCCAGAACAAGAGAAAGAAAGAGACACGCCCAAGAAATATGAGACACGCCCAAGAAATATGAGACACGCCCAAGAAATATGAGACACGCCCAAGAAATCTATGAGACACGCCCAAGAAATCTATGAGACACGCCCAAGAAATCTATGAGACACGCCCAAGAAATATGAGACACGCCCAAGAAATATGAGACACGCCCAAGAAATATGAGACACGCCCAAGAAATATGAGACACGCCCAAGAGACACGCCCAAATCTGATCTTTGTGTTTCAAACAGAAGTGTGAAACTGGAGATAATATCACACAGTGGAGGCCACTCCCCTCGGGCAGGAGGCCACTCCCCGATTGGATGACACTCACCTGTGCGTCTGTGATTGGACGTGGCTGACGAGGACCTGCAGGTTCCTTAAGGGGGCGACGTTGAGCGGAGACTCCAGGTTCAGACACAGCAGGTACAGCAGGAGGAGCGAAGAGGCAGTGCCCAGCCCCACCAGCAGGCGGCGCTGCAGAGCCATCCACACATCCTGAACACACACACACACACACACACACACACACACACCAGCTTCAGTCCTGACGACGAGAGAAGGAGCAACTAGACTGTGCCTCATAGAGACTATTTCTGTTCTGAACGTCACGTTTATTCACCTCAATTATGTCCAAAAGAACGGAACAAACTGAATCCACAAAGACACAAGACGACATAAGACCATCTTTACACACAATGAGACACACACAAGACGACATAAGACCATCTTTACACACAATGAGACACACACAAGACGACATAAGACCATCTTTACACACAATGAGACACACACAAGACGACATAAGACCATCTTTACACACAATGAGACACACACAAGACGACATAAGACCATCTTTACACACAATGAGACACACACAAGACGACATAAGACCATCTTTACACACAATGAGACACACACAAGACGACATAAGACCATCTTTACACACAATGAGACACACACAAGACGACATAAGACCATCTTTACACACAATGAGACACACACAAGACGACATAAGACCATCTTTACACACAATGAGACACACACAAACAACAACTAAACAAAGGTGGAAGAATAAGTCTTATTTATATATTTGGTGCTAAATACATTTCAAATAGATGATTTAATTAGGAAAAAAATATTGGGGCTTTAGGATGGTTCAACATCAAGACTTAAAGTCACTGGTCATGTGACTCTGGACAGAGGGGTCAGACAGGGCTGTGCTTAGTCTCTCCTCCTGTTTACTTTGTATCTGGCCCAATTGATGAGACGGATGTTCTATTGTATTATACTAGAGCACAGTTTATACTAGAGCACAGTTTATACTAGAGCACAGTTTATACTAGAGCACAGTTTATACTAGAGCACAGTTTATACTAGAGCACACACACTTCAAACAGGAAATAAATGCATTAAAATCACAAAACCTTAATTTCTATTGATTCAGTTTGACAGTTTTGACATGAGTCATACATTTTGTCTGTGCTTCGTGATCTAGATGGAAAACCAGATCTATCGGCCCACACCGGAGCCACACACCGGAGCCACACACGAGCCACACACCGGAGCCACACACGAGCCACACACCGGAGCCACACACCGGAGCCACACCGGAGCCACACCGGAGCCACACACCGGAGCCACACCGGAGCCACACACCGGAGCCACACCGGAGCCACACCGGAGCCACACCGGAGCCACACCGGAGCCACACCGGAGCCACACCGGAGCCACACCGGAGCCACACACCGGAGCCACACACCGGAGCCACACACGAGCCACACACGAGCCACACCGGAGCCACACCGGAGCCACACCGGAGCCACACCGGCGCCACACCGGAGCCACACCGGAGCCACACCGGCCCCACACCGGAGCCACACCGGAGCCACACCGGAGCCACACCGGAGCCACACCGGAGCCACACACCGGAGCCACACCGGAGCCACACCGGAGCCACACACCGGAGCCACACACCGGAGCCACACACCGGAGCCACACACCGGAGCCACACCCCGGAGCCACACACCGGAGCCACACACCGGAGCCACACCGGAGCCACACACCGGAGCCACACCGGAGCCACACCGGAGCCACACCGGAGCCACACCGGAGCCACACACCGGAGCCACACCGGAGCCACACCGGAGCCACACCGGAGCCACACCGGAGCCACACCGGCGCCACACCGGAGCCACACCGGAGCCACACCGGCCCCACACCGGAGCCACACCGGAGCCACACCGGCCCCACACCGGAGCCACACCGGAGCCACACCGGAGCCACACCGGAGCCACACACCGGAGCCACACACCGGAGCCACACACCGGAGCCACACACCGGAGCCACACCGGAGCCACACCGGAGCCACACACCGGAGCCACACACCGGAGCCACACACCGGAGCCACACACCGGAGCCACACCCCGGAGCCACACACCGGAGCCACACCGGAGCCACACACCGGAGCCACACACCGGAGCCACACACCGGAGCCACACCGGAGCCACACCGGAGCCACACACCGGAGCCACACACCGGAGCCACACCGGAGCCATACCGGAGCCACACCGGAGCCACACCGGCCCACTCTCCAGACATCCAAAATACATAGTGTAATAACACATAGTGTAATAACACATAGTGTAATAACACATAGTGTAATAACATAGTGTAATAACATTCAGTGTAATAACAGTGTGTAATAACACATATAGTGTAATAACACATAGTGTAATAACACATATAGTGTAATAACATTTAGTGTAATAACACATATAGTGTAATAACACATATAGTGTAATAACACAGTGTGTAATAACACATATAGTGTAATAACATTTAGTGTAATAACACATATAGTGTAATAACACATATAGTGTAATAACACAGTGTGTAATAACATACAGTGTAATAACAGTGTAATAAATAAACTCAACATTCAGAACATGAAGATCACGTTCAGTCTAAACATGGACTCTAGAACTTTTTGTGACATTTATGTTTTTGTCGTAAGAAAACAAGAAAAAACCTTAAAAGAATCAAATATAATGAGACGAGTTTAAACCTGTGGATTTGACATTGAAATAAAAGTGTTTGAAGCGTGAGCGACAGAAGAGGATCTTTAAATATTTAGAGGTCACATTAGACCCTGAGGCACGCTCTTCTGCACTCGTGAGCCAATGACGTGTTCAAGCAGGGTCTGAGGACAGAAAAGACACATGGACTCACACAGAGACAGAAAAGACACATGGACTCACACAGAGACAGAAAAGACACATGGACTCACACAGAGACAGAAAAGACACATGGACTCACACAGAGACAGAAAAGACACATGATTCTCACACTTGTGTTTTTATGAGTTCAGGTGTAAAAGTCGATCATTGACGTCTCAGAGGTTTCGTGTCTCGCTTCATCTGCTTCGTCTTCAGAGACATGAAACAAACACAAGCAGAACTAAGGACGACTTATAACCATGACACTAGACTAACTACTGACATCATAACTACTGACATCATAACAACTGACATCATAACTACTGACATCATAACTACTGACATCATAACTACTGACATCATAACTACTGACATCATAACTACTGACATCATAACTACTGACATCATAACAACTGACATCATAACTACTGACATCATAACTACTGACATCATAACTACTGACATCATAACTACTGACATCATAACAACTGACATCATAACTACTGACATCATAACTACTGACATCATAACTACTGACATCATAACTACTGACATCATAACTACTGACATCATAACTACTGACATAACTACTGACATCATAACAACTGACATCATAAATACTGACATAACTACTGACATCATAACTACTGACATCATAACTACTGACATCATAACTACTGACATCATAACTACTGACATCATAACTACTGACATCATAACTACTGACATAAATACTGACATAAATACTGACATCATAACTACTGACATCATAACTACTGACATAAATACTGACATAACTACTGACATCATAACTACTGACATCATAACTACTGACATCATAACTACTGACATCATAACAACTGACATCATAACTACTGACATCATAACTACTGACATCATAACTACTGACATCATAACTACTGACATCATAACTACTGACATCATAACTACTGACATAACTACTGACATCATAACAACTGACATCATAAATACTGACATAACTACTGACATCATAACTACTGACATCATAACTACTGACATCATAACTACTGACATCATAACTACTGACATCATAACTACTGACATCATAACTACTGACATAAATACTGACATAAATACTGACATCATAACTACTGACATCATAAATACTGACATCATAAATACTGACATCATAACTACTGACATAAATACTGACATCATAACTACTGACATCATAACTACTGACATCATAAATACTGACATCATAACTACTGACATCACTACTGACATCATAACTACTGACATCATAACTACTGACATCATAACTACTGACATCATAACTACTGACATCATAACTACTGACATAAATACTGACATCATAACTACTGACATCATAAATACTGACATCATAAATACTGACATAAATACTGACATCATGAATACTGACATAACTACTGACATCATAACTACTGACACCATAACTACTAACATCATAACTACTGACATCATAACTACTGACATCATAAATACTGACATCATAAATACTGACATCATAACTACTGACATCATAACTACTGAAACCATAACTCCTGACATCATAACTCCTGACATCATAACTCCTGACATCATAACTACTGACATCATAACTACTGACATCATAACTACTAACATCATAACTACTGACATCATAACTACTGACATCATAAATACTGACATCATAAATACTGACATCATAACTACTGACATCATAACTACTGAAACCATAACTCCTGACATCATAACTCCTGACATCATAACTCCTGACATCATAACTACTGACATCATAACTACTGACATCATAACTACTGACATCATAAATACTGACATCATAAATACTGACATCATAACTACTGACATCATAACTACTGACATCATAAATACTGACACCATAACTACTGACACCATAACTACTGACACCATAACTCCTGACATCATAACTACTGACATCATAAATACTGACACCATAACTACTGACATCATAACTACTGACATCATAAATACTGACATCATAAATACTGACATCATAAATACTGACATCATAACTACTGACATCATAACTACTGACATCATAACAACTGACATCATAAATACTGACATCATAACTACTGACATCATAACTACTGACACCATAACTCCTGACATCATAACTACTGACATCATAAATACTGACATCATAACTACTGACATCATAACTACTGACATCATAACTACTGACATCATAAATACTGACATCATAACTACTGACATCATAACTACTGACATCATAACTACTGACATCATAACTATTTTGACTGAAACATTCATTAAAGTTTATAAATCTAAATGATACAAATGTGTGAAAGGTCAGGACAGTCACATGACCTGAAAGGTCAGGACAGTCACATGACCTGAAAGGTCAGGACAGTCACATGACCTGAAAGGTCAGGACAGTCACATGACCTGAAGGGTCAGGACAGTCACATGACCTGAAGGGTCAGGACAGTCACATGACCTGAAGGGTCAGGACAGTCACATGACCTGAAAGGTCAGGACAGTCACATGACCTGAAGGGTCAGGACAGTCACATGACCTGAAAGGTCAGGACAGTCACATGACCTGAAGGGTCAGGACAGTCACATGACCTGAAAGGTCAGGACAGTCACATGACCTGAAAGGTCAGGACAGTCACATGACCTGAAGGGTCAGTGGGAAAGAGAGGGTCACTTTGTTGTGTGTATAAGTAAAGTATAAGTACATCTCACTGGAGAACCATGTGGAATAGGCTCCTCCCCCAACACGCCTGGGACAGTCGCTCCTGCTCACAATAACAGACTAAACTAAGCTAAATTATGTTTGGACTCTCATCAGGACCTGATTGGATTGGGACGCTGATCATGTCCTCTGGGAGGACAGAGAGTGAGACAGGGACAATATGAGGCTGATAGAAAACAGAGGTTAAGTTTCTGGTGAAACCAATAACACCGTTTCATCAGGAGGTCCCGCCCAATGGGCGGGGCTTAGTCAGAGCAAGATAAATATCTGAGTTTCTGGTCTTGATTCTCAGATTGATAATGACTCTTGGATCAGAGTCCAGATGAAACAACTGAGTCTTACTCTGTGGACCCTGCTGGACACATGAGGGGTGAGCGTGGGGACATGAGCGTGGGGGACATGGGGACATGAGCGTGGGGGACATGGGGACATGAGTGTGGGGGACATGGGGACATGAGTGTGGGGGACATGGGGATATGAGTGTGGGGGACATGAGCGTGGGGGACATGGGGACATGAGCGTGGGGGACATGGGGACATGAGTGTGGGACATGGGGACATGAGTGTGGGGGACATTGGGACATGAGCGTGGGGGACACGGGGACATGAGCGTGGGGGACATGAGTGTGGGGGACATGGGGACATGAGCGTGGGGGACATTGGGACATGAGCGTGGGGGACATGGGGACATGAGCGTGGGGGACATTGGGACATGAGCGTGGGGGACATGGGGACATGAGCGTGGGGGACATGGGGACATGAGCGTGGGGAACATGGGGACATGAGCGTGGGGGACATGGGGACATGAGCGTGGGGGACATGGGGACATGAGTGTGGGGGACATGGGGACATGAGCGTGGGGGACATGGGGACATGAGCGTGGGGGACATGGGGACATGAGTGTGGGGGACATGGGGACATGAGCGTGGGGGACATGGGGACATGAGTGTGGGACATGGGGACATGAGTGTGGGGGACATGGGGACATGAGCTCACTTCGGGTGCAGCTGCAGCACAAACCACAGACGTCACAGGCAGAAAATCTATATAAATATATATATATATATATATATATATATTTATATACTTATATATATATATTTATCAACAAATAAACATAAAAGGACAAAAGACAATATCGACCAGAGAGTAAAGAACAAAAACACAAGTAGACTAGAACTAATAAAACCGGGTCTAAACCGGGTCTTAACCGGGGCTTTGTCATTGTTTTAAACTTTCTTCTCTAAAGTTGTTTTGTTTTGTAAAATGTTTCTTCTATAACACTTATATGAATATATATCTATATAAATATATATTACACTGTTTGAACACATGTAATGAGAATAACTGTTTCAGACTTTAACCGCAGCTTCTCTGTTCTTCATATAAAAATATACTTTTCAGACAAATAAACCACATTAAAAGTCACAAACCCGGTTCAGACCACAGTCTGGCCCGGGTCAGACCCGGGTCTGGTCCTAAACCCGGGACAAGTCGTTTTTAGTCCCGGAAATCCACTTTAACCCGGTTTGAAACCACGGAAACTTCACTCTTTGTTACCGTTAAACGGCGCTTATCTCCGCCTCATTCTCCGCGTCCTCTGGTCCTGTTCCGGGTTTGGCTCGGGTTCAGTTTAGACCCGGGTCAGAGGTGGCCCGGGGTCCGGTCTCGGGTCTTGTCTCGGGTCCGGTCTCGGTTCGGTCTTGTTTTAGTCCGGTTTGGTTTGAGCTGGAGAGGCGCGTGCGTAAGACGCGAGCACAGAGCGGAGACGCGCTGAAGACGCAGAGGAAAGAGGGGCGTGGCCAGCGAGGGAAGGGGCGTGGGGGGTGAGCCGCGCCCACATTCCCACACTTTCCCCCGCCCCTCGACCTGTCAATCACACACACGAGTTTAAACGTGTACAAATAAAAACAAGAACAATAATGATAAGAATATTCAGAGTCCAGATCAAGTACATTCTAAAGTACATTCTAAAGTACATTCTAAAGTACATTCTAAAAGTACATTCTAAAGTACATTCTAAAGTACATTCTAAAGTACACTCCAAAAGTACATTCTAAAGTACATTCTAAAGTACATTCCAAAAGTACACTCCAAAAGTACATTCTAAAGTACATTCTAAAGTACATTCTAAAGTACATTCTAAAGCACATTCTAAAGCACATTCTAAAGTACATTCTAAAGTACATTCTAAAGTACACTCCAAAAGTACATTCTAAAGTACATTCTAAAGTACATTCCAAAAGTACACTCCAAAAGTACATTCTAAAGTACATTCTAAAGTACATTCTAAAGTACATTCTAAAGCACATTCTAAAGTACATTCTAAAGCACATTCTAAAGCACATTCTAAAGTACATTCTAAAGTACACTCCAAAAGTACATTCTAAAGTACATTCTAAAGTACATTCCAAAAGTACACTCCAAAAGTACATTCTAAAGTACATTCTAAAGTACATTCTAAAGTACATTCTAAAAGTACATTCTAAAGTACATTCTAAAGTACATTCTAAAGTACACTCCAAAAGTACATTCTAAAGTACATTCTAAAGTACATTCCAAAAGTACACTCCAAAAGTACATTCTAAAGTACATTCTAAAGTACATTCTAAAGTACATTCTAAAGTACATTCTAAAAGTACATTCTAAAGTACATTCTAAAGTACATTCTAAAGTACACTCCAAAAGTACATTCTAAAGTACATTCTAAAGTACATTCCAAAAGTACACTCCAAAAGTACATTCTAAAGTACATTCTAAAGTACATTCTAAAGTACATTCTAAAGCACATTCTAAAGTACATTCTAAAGCACATTCTAAAGTACATTCTAAAGTACACTCCAAAAGTACATTCTAAAGTACATTCTAAAGTACATTCTAAAGTACATTCTAAAGCACATTCTAAAGTACATTCTAAAGTACATTCTAAAGTACATTCTGAAGTACATTCTAAAGTACATTCTAAAGCACATTCTAAAGTACATTCTAAAGTACACTCCAAAAGTACAATCCAAAAGTACACTCCAAAACTACATTCTAAAGTACATTCTGAAGTACATTCTAAAGTACATTCTAAAGTACACTCCAAAAGTACATTCTAAAGTACATTCTAAAGCACATTCTAAAGTACATTCTAAAGTAAATTCTAAAGTACATTCTAAAGTACATTCTAAAGCACATTCTAAAGTACATTCTAAAGTACACTCCAAAAGTACAATCCAAAAGTACACTCCAAAACTACATTCTAAAGTACATTCTGAAGTACATTCTAAAGTACATTCTAAAGTACACTCCAAAAGTACATTCTAAAGTACATTCTAAAGCACATTCTAAAGTACATTCTGAAGTACATTCTAAAGTACATTCTAAAGTACACTCCAAAAGTACATTCTAAAGTACATTCTGAAGTACATTCTAAAGTACATTCTAAAGCACATTCTAAAGCACATTCTAAAGTACATTCTAAAGCACATTCTAAAGTACATTCTAAAGTACATTCTAAAGTACATTCTAAAGTACATTCTAAAGCACATTCTAAAGTACATTCTAAAGTACATTCTAAAGTACATTCCAAAAGTACAATCCAAAAGTACACTCCAAAACTACATTCTAAAGTACATTCTGAAGTACATTCTAAAGTACATTCTAAAGTACACTCCAAAAGTACATTCTAAAGTACATTCTCAAGTACATTCTAAAGTACATTCTAAAGCACATTCTAAAGTACATTCTAAAGTACATTCTAAAGTAAATTCTAAAGCACATTCTAAAGTACATTCTAAAGTACATTCTAAAGTACATTCCAAAAGTACAATCCAAAAGTACACTCCAAAAGTACATTCTAAAGTACATTCTGAAGTACATTCTAAAGTACATTCTAAAGTACACTCCAAAAGTACACTCCAAAAGTATATTCTAAAGTACATTCTGAAGTACACTCGAAAAGTACATTCTAAAGTACATTCTAAAAGTACACTCCAAAAGTACACTCCAAAAGTACACTCCAAAAGTACATTCTAAAGTGCATTCCAAAAGTATATTCCAAAAGTACACTCCAAATGTACATTCTAAAGTACATTCTAAAGTACACTCCAAAAGTACACTCCAAAAGTACATTCTAAAGTACATTCTAAAGTACATTCTAAAGTACACTCCAAAAGTACATTCTAAAGTACACTCTAAAAGTACACTCCAAAAGTACACTCCAAAATTACACTCCAAAAGTACATTCTAAAGTACACTCCAAAAGTACACTCCAAAAGTACATTCCAAAAGTACATTCTAAAGTGCATTCCAAAAGTACACTCCAAAAGTACATTCCAAAAGTACACTCCAAAAGTACATTCCAAAAGTACACTCTAAAAGTACACTAAAAATGTACATTCTAAAGTACATTCGAAAAGTACATTCTAAAGTACATTCCAAAAGTACACTCCAAAAGTACACTCAAAAGTACATTCTAAAGTACATTCTAAAGTACACTCCAAAAGTACATTCTAAAGTACATTCCAAAAGTACATTCTAAAGTACATTCCAAAAGTACACTCCAAAAGTACATTCCAAAAGTACCCTCAAAAGTACATTCTAAAGTACATTCCAAAAGTACACTCCAAAAGTACATTCTAAAGTACATTCCAAAAGTACACTCCAAACGTACACTCCAAAAGTATATTCCAAAAGTACACTCAAAAGTACATTCTAAAGTACACTCCAAAAGTACACTCAAAAAGTACATTCTAAAGTACATTCCAAAAGTACATTCTAAAGTACATTTCAAAAGTACACTCCAAGAGTACACTCCAAAAGTACATTCTAAAGTACATTCTAAAGTGCATTCTAAAGTACATTTTAAAGTACATTCTAAAGTGCATTCTAAAGTACATTGTAAAGTACATTGTAAAGTACATTCTAAAGTACATTCTAAAGTACATTCTAAAGTACATTCTAAAGTACATTCTAAAGTACATTCTAAAGTGCATTCTAAAGTACATTGTAAAGTACATTGTAAAGTACATTCTAAAGTACATTCTAAAGTACATTCTAAAGTGCATTCTAAAGTACATTCTAAAGCACATTCTAAAGCACATTCTAAAGCACATTCTAAAGTGCATTCTAAAGTACATTCTAAAGCACATTCTAAAGCACATTCTAAAGTGCATTCTAAAGTACATTCTAACGTACATTCTAAAGTGCATTCTAAAGTACATTCTAAAGTACATTCTAAAGCACATTCTAAAGTACATTCTAAATAATGTCATTTTACACACAAGGTAAACCCCGCCTCCTTTTTCTTTTGATAATTGTAGAGTTTTAAATCAGATTCAAGGTTTCTTGCCGCACCATGAACTGCATTTGATCTTCTAATAAATTGTGCCAATGGTTCAAGTACAAAGAAAACAGGAGGAGAGACCAAGCACAGCCCTGTATCATCCCTCTGTCCAGAGTCACATGACCAATGACTTTAACTCTTGATGTTGAACCATCGCGAACAGAATCTAAGTCTTCTCAGCGTCCAGACTTATTCTTCCATCTTTGTTTTGTTGTGTTTGTGTGTGTCTCATTGTGTGTAAAGATGGTCTTATGTCGTCTTGTGTGTGTCTCATTGTGTGTAAAGATGGTCTTATGTCGTCTTGTGTGTGTCTCATTGTGTGTAAAGATGGTCTTATGTCGTCTTGTGTGTGTCTCATTGTGTGTAAAGATGGTCTTATGTCGTCTTGTGTGTGTCTCATTGTGTGTAAAGATGGTCTTATGTCGTCTTGTGTGTGTCTCATTGTGTGTAAAGATGGTCTTATGTCGTCTTGTGTGTGTCTCATTGTGTGTAAAGATGGTCTTATGTCGTCTTGTGTGTGTCTCATTGTGTGTAAAGATGGTCTTATGTCGTCTTGTGTGTGTCTCATTGTGTGTAAAGATGGTCTTATGTCGTCTTGTGTGTGTCTCATTGTGTGTAAAGATGGTCTTATGTCGTCTTGTGTGTGTCTCATTGTGTGTAAAGATGGTCTTATGTCGTCTTGTGTGTGTCTCATTGTGTGTAAAGATGGTCTTATATCGTCTTGTGTGTGTCTCATTGTGTGTAAAGATGGTCTTATGTCGTCTTGTGTGTGTCTCATTGTGTGTAAAGATGGTCTTATGTCGTCTTGTGTGTCTCATTGTGTGTAAAGATGGTCTTATGTCGTCTTGTGTGTGTCTCATTGTGTGTAAAGATGGTCTTATGTCGTCTTGTGTGTGTCTCATTGTGTGTAAAGATGGTCTTATGTCGTCTTGTGTGTGTCTCATTGTGTGTAAAGATGGTCTTATGTCGTCTTGTGTGTCTCATTGTGTGTAAAGATGGTCTTATGTCGTCTTGTGTGTGTCTCATTGTGTGTAAAGATGGTCTTATGTCGTCTTGTGTGTGTCTCATTGTGTAAAGATGGTCTTATGTCGTCTTGTGTGTGTCTCATTGTGTGTAAAGATGGTCTTATGTCGTCTTGTGTGTGTCTCATTGTGTGTAAAAATGGTCTTATGTCGTCTTGTGTGTGTCTCATTGTGTGTAAAGATGGTCTTATGTTGTCTTGTGTGTGTCTCATTGTGTGTAAAGATGGTCTTATGTCGTCTTGTGTGTGTCTCATTGTGTAAAGATGGTCTTATGTCGTCTTGTGTGTGTCTCATTGTGTGTAAAGATGGTCTTATGTCGTCTTGTGTGTGTCTCATTGTGTGTAAAGATGGTCTTATGTCGTCTTGTGTGTGTCTCATTGTGTGTAAAGATGGTCTTATGTCGTCTTGTGTGTGTCTCATTGTGTAAAGATGGTCTTATGTCCTCTTGTGTGTGTCTCATTGTGTGTAAAGATGGTCTTATGTCGTCTTGTGTGTGTCTCATTGTGTGTAAAGATGGTCTTATGTCGTCTTGTGTGTGTCTCATTGTGTGTAAAGATGGTCTTATGTCGTCTTGTTCTTTTGGACATAATTGAGGTGAATGAACGTCTCGTTCAGAACAGAAATAGTCTCTATGAGGCACAGTCATGCGTCTGTGAGGGACATGCGTCTGTGAGGGACATGCGTCTCTGAGAGACATGCGTCTGTGAGGGACATGCGTCTGTGAGGGACATGCGTCTGTGAGGGACATGCGTCTGTGAGGGACATGCGTCTGTGAGGGACATGCGTCTGTGAGGGACATGCGTCTGTGAGGGACATGCGTCTCGGCTAAAATAAAGAACCACTTTTGAACTTGATTTTATTTCACATCATTGTCTCTGTCATTTGTTACAGTTTAGTTTTACACAACAACTGCAGTGTTATTAGAGTTATTAGAGTTTAGAGTTATTAGAGTTTAGAGTTATTAGAGTTATTAGAGTTTAGAGTTATTAGAGTTATTAGAGTTTAGAGTTATTAGAGTTATTAGAGTTATTAGAGTTTAGAGTTATTAGAGTTATTAGAGTTATTAGAGTTATTAGAGTTATTAGAATTTAGAGTTATTAGAGTTTAGAGTTATTAGAGTTATTAGAGTTATTAGAGTTTAGAGTTATTAGTTATTAGAGTTTAGAGTTATTAGATTTTAGAGTTATTAGAGTGATCAGAGTTTAGAGTTATTAGAGTTTAGAGTTATTAGAGTTATTAGAGTTGTTAGAGTTTGGAGTTATTAGAGTTATTAGAGTTTAGAGTTATTAGAGTTATTAGAGTTTAGAGTTATTAGAGTTTAGAGTTATTAGAGTTTAGAGTTATTAGAGTTTAGAGTTATTAGAGTTATTAGAGTTTAGAGTTATTCGAGTTTTTCGAGTTTAGAGTTATTAGAGTCATTAGAGTTTAGAGTTATTAGAGTTATTACAGTTATTAGAGTTATTAGAGTTATTAGAGTTTAGAGTTATTAGAATTATTAGAGTTTAGAGTTATTAGAGTTATTAGAGTTATTAGAGTTTAGAGTTATTAGAGTTATTAGAGTTTAGAGTTATTAGAGTTATTAGAGTTATTAGAATTTAGAGTTATTAGAGTTTAGAGTTATTAGAGTTATTACAGTTATTAGAATTTAGAGTTATTAGAGTTTAGAGTTATTAGAGTTATTACAGTTATTAGAGTTTAGAGTTATTAGAGTTATTAGAGTTTAGAGTTATTAGATTTTAGAGTTATTAGAGTGATCAGAGTTTAGAGTGATTGAAGTTTAGAGTTATTAGAGTTATTAGAGTTTAGAGTTATTAGAGTTATTAGAGTTATTAGAGTTGTTAGAGTTTAGAGTTATTAGTTATTAGAGTTTAGAGTTATTAGAGTTATTAGAGTTTAGAGTTTAGAGTTATTGGAGTTTAGAGTTATTAGAGTTTTGAGTTATTAGAGTTATTAGAGTTATTAGAGTATAGAGTTATTAGAGTCATTAGAGTTTAGAGTTATTAGAGTTTAGAGTTATTAGAGTTATTAGAGTTATTAGAGTTTAGAGTTATTAGAGTTTAGATTTACTAGAGTTTAGAGTTATTAGAGTCATTAGAGTTATTAGAGTTTAGAGTTATTAGAGTTTAAAGTTATTAGAGTTATTAGAGTTTAGAGTTATTAGAGTTTAAAGTTATTAGAGTTATTAGAATTTAGAGTTATTAGAGTTTAGAGTTATTAGAGTTATTAGAGTTATTAGAGTTTAGAGTTATTAGTTATTAGAGTTTAGAGTTATTAGATTTTAGAGTTATTAGAGTGATCAGAGTTTAGAGTTATTAGAGTTTAGAGTTATTAGAGTTATTAGAGTTGTTAGAGTTTGGAGTTATTAGAGTTATTAGAGTTTAGAGTTATTAGAGTTATTAGAGTTTAGAGTTATTAGAGTTTAGAGTTATTAGAGTTTAGAGTTATTAGAGTTTAGAGTTATTAGAGTTATTAGAGTTTAGAGTTATTCGAGTTTTTCGAGTTTAGAGTTATTAGAGTCATTAGAGTTTAGAGTTATTAGAGTTATTACAGTTATTAGAGTTATTAGAGTTATTAGAGTTTAGAGTTATTAGAGTTATTAGAGTTTAGAGTTATTAGAGTTATTAGAGTTATTAGAGTTTAGAGTTATTAGAGTTATTAGAGTTTAGAGTTATTAGAGTTATTAGAGTTATTAGAATTTAGAGTTATTAGAGTTTAGAGTTATTAGAGTTATTACAGTTATTAGAATTTAGAGTTATTAGAGTTTAGAGTTATTAGAGTTATTACAGTTATTAGAGTTTAGAGTTATTAGAGTTATTAGAGTTTAGAGTTATTAGATTTTAGAGTTATTAGAGTGATCAGAGTTTAGAGTGATTGAAGTTTAGAGTTATTAGAGTTATTAGAGTTTAGAGTTATTAGAGTTATTAGAGTTATTAGAGTTGTTAGAGTTTAGAGTTATTAGTTATTAGAGTTTAGAGTTATTAGAGTTATTAGAGTTTAGAGTTTAGAGTTATTGGAGTTTAGAGTTATTAGAGTTTTGAGTTATTAGAGTTATTAGAGTTATTAGAGTATAGAGTTATTAGAGTCATTAGAGTTTAGAGTTATTAGAGTTTAGAGTTATTAGAGTTATTAGAGTTATTAGAGTTTAGAGTTATTAGAGTTTAGATTTACTAGAGTTTAGAGTTATTAGAGTCATTAGAGTTATTAGAGTTTAGAGTTATTAGAGTTTAAAGTTATTAGAGTTATTAGAGTTTAGAGTTATTAGAGTTTAGAGTTATTGGAGTTATTAGAGTTTAGAGTTATTAGAGTTTAGAGTTATTAAAGTTATTAGAGTTATTAGAGTTATTAGAGTTTAGAGTTATTAGAGTTATTAGATTTATGAGAGTTTAGAGTTTAGTTATTAGAGTTATTAGAGTTTAGAGTTATTAGAGTTATTAGAGTTTAGAGTTATTAGAGGTATTAGAGTTATTAGAGTTATTAGAGTTTAGAGTTATTAGAGTTAAGAGTTATTAGAGTTATTAGAATTTAGAGTTATTAGAGTTATTAGAGTTATTAGAGTTATTAGAGTTTAGAGTTATTAGTTATTAGAGTTATTAGAGTTATTAGAGTTTAGTTATTAGTTATTAGAGTTATTAGAGTTATTAGAGTTTAGAGTTATTAGAGTTATTAGAGTTTAGAGTTATTAGAGTTATTAGAGTTTAGAGTTATTAGAGTTATTAGAGTTATTAGAGTTATTAGAGTTTAGAGTTATTAGAGTTTAGAGTTATTAGAGTTATTAGAGTTATGTGGAGCACCCTCCTGTATTAGGCATTTAAAAACTCTATAATCAAATATCTAAATTAATTAACTCTTAATTAAATTAATTTGCTTGTTGATCTGAAGCTTTGTGAGAACGAGACCGTGACATTGATCTAGTGTGTTAGAGTTCATCTGGTGTGTTAGAGTTCATCTGGTGAGTTAGAGTTCATCTGGTGTGTTAGAGTTCATCTGGTGAGTTAGAGTTCATGTGGTGAGTTAGAGTTCATCTGGTGTGTTAGAGTTCATCTGGTGAGTTAGAGTTCATCTGGTGTTAGAGTTCATCTGGTGTGTTAGAGTTCATCTGGTGAGGTAGAGTTCATCTGGTGTGTTAGAGTTCATCTGGTGAGTTAGAGTTCATGTTGATGTGGTGTGTTAGAGTTCATGTGGTGAGTTAGAGTTCATCTGGTGTGTTAGAGGTCATGTTGATCTGGTGTGTTAGAGTTCATGTTGATCTGGTGAGTTAGAGTTCATCTGGTGAGTTAGAGTTCATCTGGTGTGATAGAGTTCATCTGGTGAGTTAGAGTTCATCTGGTGTGTTAGAGTTCATGTTGGTCTGGTGTGTTAGAGTTCATGTTGATCTGGTGTGTTAGAGTTCATGTTGATCTGGTGTGTTAGAGTTCATCTGGTGTGTTAGAGTTCATCTGGTGTGTTAGAGTTCATCTGGTGTGTTAGAGTTCATGTTGATCTGGTGTGTTAGAGTTCATGTTGATCTGGTGAGCTAGAGTTCATCTGGTGAGTTAGAGTTCATCTGGTGTGATAGAGTTCATCTGGTGTATTAGAGTTCATGTTGATCTGGTGTGTTAGATTTCATGTTGATCTGGTGTGTTAGAGTTCATCTGGTGAGTTAGAGTTCATCTGGTGTGTTAGAGTTCATGTTGATCTGGTGTGTTAGAGTTCATCTGGTGTGTTAGAGTTCATCTGGTGTGTTAGAGTTCATCTGGTGTGTTAGAGTTCATGTTGATCTGGTGTGTTAGAGTTCATGTTGATCTGGTGTGTTAGAGTTCATCTGGTGAGTTAGAGTTCATCTGGTGTGTTAGAGTTCATCTGGTGTGTTAGAGTTCATCTGGTGTGTTAGAGTTCATGTTGATCCGGTGTGTTAGAGTTCATGTTGATCTGGTGTGTTAGAGTTCAGCTGGTGATTTAGAGTTCATCTGGTGTGTTAGAGTTCATGTTGATGTGGTGTGTTAGAGTTCATCTGGTGAGTTAGAGTTCATCTGGTGTGTTAGAGTTCATGTTGATCTGGTGTGTTAGAGTTCATGTTGATCTGGTGTGTTAGAGTTCAGCTGGTGAGTTAGAGTTCATCTGGTGTGTTAGAGTTCATCTGGTGTGTTAGAGTTCATGTTGATCTGGTGTGTTAGAGTTCATGTTGATCTGGTGTGTTAGAGTTCATCTGGTGAGTTAGATTTCATGTTGATCTGGTGTGTTAGAGTTCATCTGGTGTGTTAGAGTTCATGTTGATCTGGTGTGTTAGAGTTCATGTTGATCTGGTGTGTTAGAGTTCATCTGGTGAGTTAGAGTTCATCTGGTGTGTTAGAGTTCATCTGGTGTGTTAGAGTTCATGTTGATCCGGTGTGTTAGAGTTCATGTTGATCTGGTGTGTTAGAGTTCATCTGGTGAGTTAGAGTTCATCTGGTGTGTTAGAGTTCATGTTGATCTGGTGTGTTAGAGTTCATGATGATCTGGTGTGTTAGAGTTCAGCTGGTGATTTAGAGTTCATCTGGTGTGTTAGAGTTCATGTTGATGTGGTGTGTTAGAGTTCATCTGGTGTGTTAGAGTTCATCTGGTGTGTTAGAGTTCATGTTGATCTGGTGTGTTAGAGTTCATGTTGATCTGGTGTGTTAGAGTTCAGCTGGTGAGTTAGAGTTCATCTGGTGTGTTAGAGTTCATCTGGTGTGTTAGAGTTCATGTTGATCTGGTGTGTTAGAGTTCATGTTGATCTGGTGTGTTAGAGTTCATCTGGTGAGTTAGATTTCATGTTGATCTGGTGTGTTAGAGTTCATCTGGTGTGTTAGAGTTCATGTTGATCTGGTGTGTTAGAGTTCATGTTGATCTGGTGTGTTAGAGTTCATCTGGTGAGTTAGAGTTCATCTGGTGTGTTAGAGTTCATGTTGATCTGGTGTGTTAGAGTTCATGTTGATCTGGTGTGTTAGAGTTCATGTTGATCTGGTGTGTTAGAGTTCATCTGGTGTGTTAGAGTTCATCTGGTGTGTTAGAGTTCATGTTGATCTGGTGTGTTAGAGTTCATGTTGATCTGGTGTGTTAGAGTTCATCTGGTGAGTTAGAGTTCATCTGGTGTGTTAGAGTTCATCTGGTGTGTTTGAGTTCATGTTGATCTGGTGTGTTAGAGTTCATCTGGTGTGTTAGAGTTCATGTTGATCTGGTGTGTTAGAATTCATGTTGATCTGGTGTGTTAGAGTTCATGTTGATCTGGTGTGTCAGAGTTCATGTTGATCTGGTGTGTTAGAGTTCATGTTGATCTGGTGTGTTAGAGTTCATGTTGATCTGGTGTGTTAGAGTTCATCTGGTGTGTTAGAGTCCATCTGGTGTGTTAGAGTTCATGTTGATCTGTGTGTAAGGGTTCATGTTGATCTGGTATGTTAGAGTTCATGTTGATCTGGTGTGTTAGTGTGTTAGAGTTCATCTGGTGTGTTAGAGTTCATCTGGTGTGTTAGAGTTCATGTTGATCTGGTGTGTTAGAGTTCATCTGGTGTGTTAGTGTGTTAGAGTTCATCTGGTGTGTTAGAGTTCATCTGGTGTGTTAGAGTTCATGTTGATCTGGTGTGTTAGAGTTCATGTTGATCTGGTGTGTTAGAGTTCATCTGGTGTGTTAGAGTTCATGTTGATCTGGTGTGTTAGAGTTCATGTTGATCTGGTGTGTTAGAGTTCATGTTGATCCGGTGTGTTGGAGTTCATGTTGATCTGGTGAGTTAGATTTCATGTTGATCTGGTGTGTTAGAGTTCATCTGGTGTGTTAGAGTTCATGTTGATCTGGTGTGTTAGAGTTCATGTTGATCTGGTGTGTTAGAGTTCATCTGGTGAGTTAGAGTTCATCTGGTGTGTGAGAGTTCATGTTGATCTGGTGTGTTAGAGTTCATCTGGTGTGTTAGAGTTCATGTTGATCTGGTGTGGTAGAGTTCATGTTGATCTGGTGTGTTAGAGTTCATGTTGATCTGGTGTGTTAGAGTTAATGTTGATCTGGTGTGTTAGAGTTCATCTGGTGTGTTAGAGTTCATCTGGTGTGTTAGAGTTCATGTTGATTTGGTGTGTTAGAATTCATCTGGTGTGTTAGAGTTCATCTGGTGTGTTAGAGTTCATCTGGTGTGTTAGAGTTCATGTTGATCTGGTGTGTTAAGAGTTCATGTTGATCTGGTGTGTTAGAGTTCATCTGGTGTGTTAGAGTTCATGTTGATCTGGTGTGTTAGAGTTCATGTTGATCTGGTGTGTTAGAGTTCATCTGGTGAGTTAGAGTTCATCTGGTGTGTTAGAGTTCATGTTGATCTGGTGTGTTAGAGTTCATGTTGATCTGGTGTGTTAGAGTTCATCTGGTGTGTTAGAGTTCATCTGGTGTGTTAGAGTTCATGTTGATCTGGTGTGTTAGAGTTCATCTGGTGAGTTAGAGTTCATCTGGTGTGTTAGAGTTCATCTGGTGTGTTAGAGTTCATGTTGATCTGGTGTGATAGAATTCATGTTGATCTGGTGTGTTAGAGTTCATGTTGATCTGGTGTGTCAGAGTTCATGTTGATCTGGTGTGTTAGAGTTCATGTTGATCTGGCGTGTTAGAGTTCATGTTGATCTGGTGTGTTAGAGTTCATCTGGTGTGTTAGAGTCCATCTGGTGTGTTAGAGTTCATGTTGATCTGTGTGTTAGAGTTCATGTTGATCTGGTATGTTAGAGTTCATGTTGATCTGGTGTGTTAGAGTTCATCTGGTGTGTTAGTGTGTTAGAGTTCATCTGGTGTGTTAGAGTTCATCTGGTGTGTTAGAGTTCATGTTGATCTGGTGTGTTAGAGTTCATCTGGTGTGTTAGTGTGTTAGAGTTCATCTGGTGTGTTAGAGTTCATCTGGTGTGTTAGAGTTCATGTTGATCTGGTGTGTTAGAGTTCATCTGGTGTGTTAGAGTTCATCTGGTGTGTTAGAGTTCATGTTGATCTGGTGTGTTAGAGTTCATCTGGTGTGTTAGGGTTCATCTGGTGTGTTAGAGTTCATGTTGATCTGGTGTGTTAGAGTTCATGTTTATCTGGTGTGTTAGAGTTCATGTTGATCTGGTGTGTTAGAGTTCATGTTGATATGGTGTGTTAGAGTTCATCTGGTGTGTGAGAGTTCATGTTGATCTGGTGTGTTAGAAATCATCTGGTGTGTGAGAGTTCATGTTTATCTCCTGTGGTAGAGTTCATGTTGATCTGGTGTGTTAGAGTTCATGTTGATCTGGTGTGTTAGAGTTCATCTGGTGTGTTAGAGTTCATGTTGATCTGGTGTTTTAGAGTTCATGTTGATCTGGTGTGTTAGAGTTCATGTTGATCTGGTGTGTTGGAGTTCATGTTGATCTGGTGTGTTAGAGTTCATGTTGATATGGTGTGTTATAGTTCATCTAGTGTGTTAGAGTTCATCTGGTGTGTTAGGGTTCATCTGGTGTGTTAGAGTTCATGTTGATCTGGTGTGTTAGAGTTCATGTTGATCTGGTGTGTTAGAGATCATGTTGATCCGGTGTGTTAGAGTTCATGTTGATCTGGTGTGTTAGAGTTCATCTGGTGTGTGAGAGTTCATGTTGATCTGGTGTGTTAGAGTTCATCTGGTGTGTGAGAGTTCATGTTGATCTCCTGTGGTAGAGTTAATGTTGATCTGGTGTGTTAGAGTTCATCTGGTGTGTTAGAGTTCATCTGGTGTGTTAGAGTTCATGTTGATTTGGTGTGTTAGAATTCATCTGGTGTGTT
This sequence comes from Eucyclogobius newberryi, assembly GCF_026437365.1. Taxonomy (NCBI): domain Eukaryota; kingdom Metazoa; phylum Chordata; class Actinopteri; order Gobiiformes; family Gobiidae; genus Eucyclogobius; species Eucyclogobius newberryi. The sequence goes on from NW_027315835.1 coordinate 1,318,272, forward strand.
AGAGTTCATCTGGTGTGTTAGAGTTCATCTGGTGTGTTAGAGTTCATGTTGATCTGGTGTGTTAAGAGTTCATGTTGATCTGGTGTGTTAGAGTTCATCTGGTGTGTTAGAGTTCATGTTGATCTGGTGTGTTAGAGTTCATCTGGTGTGTTAGAGTTCATGTTGATCTGGTGTGTTAGAGTTCATCTGGTGTGTTAGAGTTCATGTTGATCTGGTGTGTTAGAGTTCATGTTGATCTGGTGTGTTAGAGTTAATGTTGATCTGGTGTGTTAGAGTTCATCTGGTGTGTTAGAGTTCATCTGGTGTGTTAGAGTTCATGTGTAATGGCCCGTTCAAACCGCAAACTTCTATTCGCGCGTTATGGCGAAGTTTGACGCTACGACGGAGGATAACGGCGCTGCACTACGAGAATAAAGTCATTAAATTAACGAGAAAAAGTCGTAGTTTGGGCCGATTCAAAGTGACATGAGCAGTTCACTTTCAGCCCCAGGTCAGGACCACGGTCAGCACCACGGTCAGGACCACGGTCAGCACCACGGTCAGGACCACGGTCAGGACCACGGTCAGCACCACGGTCAGGACCACGGTCAGGACCACGGTCAGGACCACGGTCAGCACCACGGTCAGGACCACGGTCAGGACCACGGTCAGGACCACGGTCAGCACCACGGTCAGGACCACGGTCAGGACCACGGTCAGAACCACGGTCAGCACCACGGTCAGGACCACGGTCAGGGCTTGGATGAGTTGACAGTTTAGAACGACATAAAAGTCTAAAATAGATGTTAAAGTGTTGGATAAACGCTTTACTTTCTCCACGATGGACCCATAATGCACCAGGCCTCAAACAGAGGCCGTGTGCAGGAGGAGGAGGAGGAGCCTGCAGACAGGAGGAGGAGCCCGAAGACAGGAGGAGGAGCCCGCAGACAGGAGGAGGAGCCTGCAGACAGGAGGAGGAGCCTGCAGACAGGAGGAGGAGCCTGCAGACAGGAGGAGGAGCCCGCAGACAGGAGGAGGAGCCTGCAGACAGGAGGAGGAGCCTGCAGACAGGAGGAGGAGCCCGCAGACAGGAGGAGGAGCCCGCAGAAAGGAGGAGGAGCCTGCAGACAGGAGGAGGAGCCTGCAGACAGGAGGAGGAGCCCGCAGACAGGAGGAGGAGCCTGCAGACAGGAGGAGGAGCCTCGGTGTTATATTCACACATTCTCTGCTCCTCTAAGTTGATTGTCTTCATGGGAACTTTGCTCAGTCGCTCTTCTCTCGTGCTCATTGTTTGCACTTCACTTTTATGTCCGGATTCTAACCTTTTGTGATCCTTAGACAAACTCAGTAAAACACACAGAACATAAACATCCGTCTGCGCCTGACGCCCAGATCGTGTTTGGCACAGCCAAAAAGCGATATGTTTTACGCACATACATCATCCACACATCATCCACACATCATCCACACATCATCCACACATCATCCATACATCAACCATACATCATCCACACATCATCCACACATCATCCATACATCATCCACACATCATCCATACATCATCCATACATCATCCACACATCATCCACACATCATCCACACATCATCCACACATCATCCATACATCATCCACACATCATCCATACATCATCCATACATCATCCACACATCATCCATACATCATCCACACATCATCCACACATCATCCATACATCATCCACACATCATCCATACATCATCCATACATCATCCACACATCATCCACACATCATCCATACATCATCCATACATCATCCACACATCATCCATACATCATCCACACATCATCCACACATCATCCATACATCATCCATACATCATCCACACATCATCCATACATCATCCACACATCATCCATACATCATCCACACATCATCCACACATCATCCACACATCATCCATACATCATCCATACATCATCCACACATCATCCACACATCATCCATACATCATCCATACATCATCCATACATCATCCACACATCATCCATACATCATCCATACATCATCCACACATCATCCACACATCATCCATACATCATCCATACATCATCCATACATCATCCACACATCATCCACACATCATCCATACATCATCCACACATCATCCATACATCATCCATACATCATCCATACATCATCCACACATCATCCATACATCATCCACACATCATCCATACATCATCCATACATCATCCATACATCATCCACACATCATCCACACATCATCCATACATCATCCACACATCATCCACACATCATCCATACATCATCCACACATCATCCACACATCATCCACACATCATCCACACATCATCCATACATCATCCATACATCATCCACACATCATCCACACATCATCCATACATCATCCATACATCATCCATACATCATCCACACATCATCCACACATCATCCACACATCATCCATACATCATCCACACATCATCCACACATCATCCACACATCATCCACACATCATCCATACATCATCCATACATCATCCACACATCATCCACACATCATCCATACATCATCCATACATCATCCATACATCATCCATACATCATCCACACATCATCCACACATCATCCACACATCATCCACACATCATCCACACATCATCCACACATCATCCACACATCATCCATACATCATCCACACATCATCCATACATCATCCATACATCATCCACACATCATCCACACATCATCCACACATCATCCACACATCATCCACACATCATCCACACATCATCCATACATCATCCATACATCATCCATACATCATCCACACATCATCCACACATCATCCACACATCATCCACACATCATCCACACATCATCCACACATCATCCACACATCATCCATACATCATCCATACATCATCCATACATCATCCACACATCATCCACACATCATCCACACATCATCCACACATCATCCACACATCATCCACACATCATCCATACATCATCCATACATCATCCATACATCATCCACACATCATCCACACATCATCCACACATCATCCATACATCATCCACACATCATCCATACATCATCCATACATCATCCACACATCATCCATACATCATCCACACATCATCCACACATCATCCATACATCATCCACACATCATCCATACATCATCCATACATCATCCACACATCATCCACACATCATCCATACATCATCCATACATCATCCACACATCATCCATACATCATCCACACATCATCCACACATCATCCATACATCATCCATACATCATCCACACATCATCCATACATCATCCACACATCATCCATACATCATCCACACATCATCCACACATCATCCACACATCATCCATACATCATCCATACATCATCCACACATCATCCACACATCATCCATACATCATCCATACATCATCCATACATCATCCACACATCATCCATACATCATCCATACATCATCCACACATCATCCACACATCATCCACACATCATCCATACATCATCCATACATCATCCACACATCATCCACACATCATCCATACATCATCCACACATCATCCATACATCATCCATACATCATCCATACATCATCCACACATCATCCATACATCATCCACACATCATCCATACATCATCCATACATCATCCATACATCATCCACACATCATCCACACATCATCCATACATCATCCACACATCATCCACACATCATCCATACATCATCCACACATCATCCACACATCATCCACACATCATCCACACATCATCCACACATCATCCATACATCATCCATACATCATCCACACATCATCCACACATCATCCATACATCATCCATACATCATCCATACATCATCCACACATCATCCACACATCATCCATACATCATCCATACATCATCCATACATCATCCATACATCATCCACACATCATCCACACATCATCCATACATCATCCACACATCATCCATACATCATCCATACATCATCCACACATCATCCATACATCATCCACACATCATCCAAACATCATCCACACATCATCCATACATCATTCATACATCATCCATACATCATCCACACATCATCCACACATCATCCATACATCATCCACACATCATCCATACATCATCCACACATCATCCATACATCATCCATACATCATCCATACATCATCCACACATCATCCATACATCATCCATACATCATCCACACATCATCCATACATCATCCATACATCATCCACACATCATCCATACATCATCCATACATCATCCATACATCATCCATACATCATCCACACATCATCCATACATCATACACACATCATCCACACATCATCCACACATCATCCATACATCATCCACACATCATCCATACATCATCCATACATCATCCATACATCATCCACACATCATCCATACATCATCCATACATCATCCACACATCATCCATACATCATCCATACATCATCCACACATCATCCATACATCATCCATACATCATCCATACATCATCCATACATCATCCACACATCATCCAAACATCATCCACACATCATCCATACATCATCCACACATCATCCATACATCAACCATACATCATCCACACATCATCCACACATCATCCATACATCATCCATACATCATCCACACATCATCCATACATCATCCACACATCATCCACACATCATCCATAAATCATCCACACATCATCCATACATCATCCACACATCATCCATACATCATCCATACATCATCCATACATCATCCACACATCATCCACACATCATCCACACATCATCCACACATCATCCACACATCATCCACACATCATCCACACATCATCCATACATCATCCACACATCATCCAAACATCATCCACACATCATCCATACATCATCCATACATCATCCACACATCATCCATACATCATCCATACATCATCCATACATCATCCACACATCATCCACACATCATCCATACATCATCCATACATCATCCACACATCATCCATACATCATCCATACATCATCCATACATCATCCACACATCATCCACACATCATCCACGCATCATCCATACATCATCCATACATCATCCATACATCATCCATACATCATGGTATGAGCACCAACACAGTGTTTGTCATAAGACGCATCATAAAGATCGACATCTATTGTGGGATTTTGTATTCACTTTTAACCAAGCGCCATTTACATCCTGGTGGTGTGTGTGTGTGTGTGTGTGTGTGTGTGTGTGTGTGTGTGTGTGTGAGTGTGTGTGTGTGTGTGTGTGTGTGTGTGTGAGTGTGTGTGTGTGTGAGTGTGTGTGTGTGTGTGTGTGTGTGAGTGTGTGTGTGTGTGTGTGTGAGTGTGTGTGTGTGTGAGTGTGTGTGTGTGTGTGAGTGTGTATGTGTGTGTGTGTGTGTGTGTGTGTGTCACTCAGGGGTCTCTCAGGGGTCACTCAGGGGTCACTCAGGGGTCACTCAGGGGTCATTCAGGGTTCAGGGTTCACTCAGGGGTCACTCAGGGTGCACTCAGGGGTCACTCAGGGTTCAGGGTTCACTCAGGGTTCACTCAGGGGTCACTCAGGGGTCACTCAGGGGTATCTCAGGGGTCACTCAGGGGTCACTCAGGGGTCATTCAGGGTTCAGGGTTCACTCAGGGGTCACTCAGGGGTCACTCAGGGTTCACTCAGGGGTCACTCAGGGGTCTCTAAGGGGTCACTCAGGGGTCACTCAGGGGTCACTCAGGGGTCACTCAGGGGTCTCTCAGGGTTCACTCAGGGGTCACTCAGGGGTATCTCAGGGGTCATTCAGGGTTCAGGGTTCACTCAGGGGTCACTCAGGGTTCACTCAGGGGTCACTCAGGGGTCACTCAGGGGTCACTCAGGGTTCACTCAGGGGTCATTCAGGGTTCAGGGTTCACTCAGGGGTAACTCAGGGTTCACTCAGGGGTCACTCAGGGGTCACACTGGATCAGGTTCAGTTCTTGGCTCTGGTCTGAAGACACTGTCCTGGACTTGAGTCTCAATCACTTTAAAAGTGCCACAGAATTCTTATTTATGGGAGAGAAAAGTCTCTGGAATGTTCTCATGGACCTGATGGACCTGATGGACCTCATGGACCTCATGGACCTCATGGACCTCATGGACCTCATGGACCTGATGGACCTCATGGACCTGATGGACCTCATGGACCTCATGGACCTCATGGACCTCATGGACCTGATGGACCTCATGTAGCTCATGGACCTCATGTAGCTCATGTAGCTCATGGACCTCATGGACCTCATGGACCTCATGGACCTCATAAAGGTCATGGAGCTCATGGAGCTCATGGACCTCATGGACCTCATGGACCTCATGGACCTCATAAAGGTCATGGAGCTCATGGAGCTCATGGACCTCATGGACCTGATGGACCTCATGGACCTGATGGACCTGATGGACCTCATGGACCTCATGGACCTCATGGACCTCATGGACCTCATAAAGGTCATGGACCTCATGTAGCTCATGGACCTCATGGACCTGATGGACCTCATGGACCTCATGGACCTCATGGACCTGATGGACCTGATGGACCTCATGGACCTCATGGACCTCATGGACCTCATGTAGCTCATGTAGCTCATGGACCTCATGGACCTCATGGACCTGATGGACCTCATGGACCTCATGGACCTCATGGACCTCATGGACCTCATAAAGGTCATGGACCTCATGGACCTCATGGACCTGATGGACCTGATGGACCTCATGGACCTGATGGACCTCATGGACCTCATGTAGCTCATGGACCTCATGGACCTGATGGACCTCATGGACCTCATGGACCTCATGGACCTGATGGACCTGATGGACCTCATGGACCTCATGGATCTCATGGACCTCATGTAGCTCATGTAGCTCATGGACCTCATGGACCTCATGGACCTGATGGACCTCATGGACCTCATGGACCTCATGGACCTCATGGACCTCATAAAGGTCATGGACCTCATGGACCTCATGGACCTCATGGACCTGATGGACCTCATGGACCTCATGGAGCTCATGGAGCTCATGGACCTGATGGACCTCATGGACCTCATGTAGCTCATGGACCTCATGTAGCTCATGGAGCTCATGGACCTCATGGACCTGATGGACCTCATGTAGCTCATGGACCTCATGTAGCTCATGTAGCTCATGGACCTCATGGACCTCATGGACCTCATGGACCTCATAAAGGTCATGGAGCTCATGGAGCTCATGGACCTCATGGACCTCATGGACCTCATGGACCTCATAAAGGTCATGGAGCTCATGGAGCTCATGGACCTCATGGACCTGATGGACCTCATGGACCTGATGGACCTGATGGACCTCATGGACCTCATGGACCTCATGGACCTCATGGACCTCATGGACCTCATGGACCTCATAAAGGTCATGGACCTCATGGAGCTCATGTAGCTCATGGACCTGATGGACCTCATGGACCTCATGGACCTCATGGACCTCATGGACCTCATGGACCTCATAAAGGTCATGGAGCTCATGGAGCTCATGGACCTCATGGACCTCATGGAGCTCATGGACCTCATGTAGCTCATGGACCTCATGGACCTCATGGACCTAATGGAGCTCATGGAGCTCATGGACCTCATGGACCTCATGTAGCTCATGGAGCTCATGGACCTCATGGACCTAATGGAGCTCATGGAGCTCATGGACCTAATGGACCTCATGGACCTCATGTAGCTCATGTAGCTCATGGACCTCATGGACCTCATGGACCTCATGTAGCTCATGTAGCTCATGGAGCTCATGGACCTCATGGACCTCATGTAGCTCATGGACCTAATGGACCTCATGGACCTAATGGAGCTCATGGAGCTCATGGACCTAATGGACCTCATGGACCTCATGGACCTCATGGACCTCATGGACCTCATGGATCTCATGGACCTCATGGACCTCATGGAGCTCATGGACCTCATGGACCTCATGGACCTCATGGACCTCATGGACCTCATGGATCTCATGGACCTCATGGACCTCATGGACCTCATGGACCTCATGGAGCTCATGGAGCTCATGGACCTCATGGACCTCATGGACCTCATGGACCTCATGGACCTCATGGAGCTCCATGTGGCAGAGGCTCCGCCTGCCGTTGCAGAGGCTAAATACTTATCACATCAGTCAAGCTGCAGTTTGTGAAATAAATTCTCCCAAAATAATATATGTCATCAAAAAGCGCCATTCCATCAAAAATTCAACTTAGATAGTTTAAACAAACATTTAACAAAATAAAGGTGTAATTATTTCTCAAGTCATATCTATTTTAAGATTTAAATGGACTTTGCCCCTTGTTTAAGTCTTGTTGCTAAGTAACAGTTTTGGAACGACCTCTGTCCATGTCATTTACTGGACATGTCAAACCAGGAAGTGACATTATAAACCTCACCAAAATGAAGTTTAGAGAAAAACAGCACTAAGTCGTGTGTCTGTGGCGTTGTGTCTGTGACGTTGTGTCTGTGGCGTTGTGTGTCTGTGGCGTTGTGTCTGTGGCGTTGTGTGTCTGTGGCGTTGTGTGTCTGTGGCGTTGTGTCTGTGATGTTGTGTCTGTGGCGTTGTGTGTCTGTGGCGTTGTGCGTCTGTGACGTTGTGTGTCTGTGGCGTTGTGTGTCTGTGGCTTTGTGTCTGTGGCGTTGTGTCTGTGTCGTTGTGTGTCTGTGACGTTGTGTGTCTGTGGCGTTGTGTCTGTGACGTTGTGTCTGTGGCGTTGTGACTGTGACGTTGTGTGTCTGTGGCGTTGTGTGTCTGTGGCGTTGTGTGTCTGTGGCGTTGTGTCTGTGGCGTTGTGTGTCTGTGGAGTTGTGTCTGTGACGTTGTGTGTCTGTGGCGTTGTGTCTGTGGTGTTGTGTGTCTGTGACGTTGTGTCTGTGGCGTTGTGTCTGTGGCGTTGTGTGTCTGTGACGTTGTGTGTCTGTGGCGTTGTGTGTCTGTGACGTTGTGTGTCTGTGGCGTTGTGCGTCTGTGGCGTTGTGTCTGTGGCGTTGTGTCTGTGACGTTGTGTCTGTGACGTTGTGTGTCTGTGACGTTGTGTCTGTGGCGTTGTGTGTCTGTGGCGTTGTGTCTGTGGCGTTGTGTGTCTGTGGCGTTGTGTGTCTGTGGCGTTGTGTCTGTGACGTTGTGTGTCTGTGGCGTTGTGTCTGTGACGTTGTGTCTGTGGCGTTGTGACTGTGACGTTGTGTGTCTGTGGCGTTGTGTGTCTGTGGCGTTGTGTGTCTGTGGCGTTGTGTCTGTGGCGTTGTGTGTCTGTGGAGTTGTGTCTGTGACGTTGTGTGTCTGTGGCGTTGTGTCTGTGGCGTTGTGTCTGTGGCGTTGTGTCTGTGGCGTTGTGTGTCTGTGACGTTGTGTCTGTGGCGTTGTGTCTGTGACGTTGTGTCTGTGGCGTTGTGTGTCTGTGACGTTGTGTGTCTGTGGCGTTGTGTGTCTGTGGCGTTGTGCGTCTGTGGCGTTGTGTCTGTGACGTTGTGTCTGTGACGTTGTGTCCGTGACGTTGTGTCTGTGACGTTGTGTGTCTGTGACGTTGTGTCTGTGACGTTGTGTCTGTGGCGTTGTGTGTCTGTGGCGTTGTGTCTGTGGCGTTGTGTGTCTGTGACGTTGTGTCTGTGGCGTTGTGTGTCTGTGACGTTGTGTGTCCGTGGCGTTGTGTGTCTGTGGCGTTGTGTCTGTGGCGTTGTGTGTCTGTGACGTTGTGTGTCTGTGACGTTGTGTGTCTGTGACGTTGTGTGCCTGTGACGTTGTGTGTCTGTGGCGTTGTGTGTCTGTGACGTTGTGTGTCTGTGGCGTTGTGTGTCTGTGACGTTGTGTCTGTGACGTTGTGTGTCTGTGACATTCAGTAAAAAGAACACAACTGTAAATATGAAACTCTTTATTCCCGTCACATTCCTTCGTCTGATCCGACTTTACAAATCCTTCTGTTCCACAAACTTTAACCTCTGACCTCTGACCTCTGACCCCCAAACCCAACGCTCAACTTTCACTTCCAGGATTTTTCCTTCAAAATCACTTTCTTCAAACTTTCAGCTCAAACCAGGACTAAACCAGGTCTAAACCAGGACTAAACCAGGTCTAAACCAGGACTAAACCAGGTCTAAACCAGGTCTAAACCAGGACTAAACCAGGTCTAAACCAGGACTAAACCAGGACTAAACCAGGTCTAAACCAGGACTAAACCAGGTCTAAACCAGGTCTAAACCAGGACTAAACCAGGTCTAAACCAGGTCTAAACCAGGACTAAACCAGGACTAAACCAGGACTAAACCAGGTCTAAACCAGGACTAAACCAGGACTAAACCAGGTCTAAACCAGGACTAAACCAGGTCTAAACCAGGTCTAAACCAGGACTAAACCAGGTCTAAACCAGGTCTAAACCAGGACTAAACCAGGACTAAACCAGGTCTAAACCAGGTCTACAGCTGGTCCCAAGTTCCTCAGATTCCAGTGTCAT
>NW_027315835.1:1333897-1336397 GCF_026437365.1 Eucyclogobius newberryi
GTAGTAGTAGTAGTAGTAGTAGTATCAGTAGTAGTAGTAGTATCGGTAGTAGTAGTAGTAGGTAGTAGTTAGTAGTAGTAGTAGTAGTAGTAGTAGTAGTAGTAGTAGTAGTAGTAGTAGTAGGTAGTAGGTAGTAGGTAGTAGGTAGTAGTAGTAGTAGTAGTAGTAGTAGTAGTAGTATAGTAGTAGTAGTAGTAGTAGTATCAGTAGTAGTTGTAGTAGTAGTAGTAGTAGTATCAGTAGTAGTAGTAGTAGTAGTAGTAGTAGTAGTAGTAGTAGTAGTTGTAGTAGTAGTAGTAGTATCAGTAGTAGTAGTAGTATCGGTAGTAGTAGTAGTAGGTAGTAGTAGTAGTAGTAGTAGTAGTAGTAGTAGTAGTAGTAGTAGTAGTAGTAGTAGTAGTTGTAGTAGTAGTATCAGTAGTAGTAGTAGTAGTAGTAGTAGTAGTAGTAGTAGTAGTAGTAGTAGTATCAGTAGTATCAGTAGCAGTAGTAGTAGTAGTAGTATCAGTAGTATCAGTAGCAGTAGTAGTAGTATCAGTAGTAGTAGTAGTAGTAGTAGTAGTAGTAGTAGTAGTAGTAGTAGTAGTAGTAGTAGTATCAGTAGTAGTAGTAGTAGTAGTAGTAGTAGTAGTTGTAGTAGTAGTATCAGTAGTAGTAGTAGTAGTATCAGTAGTACTATCGGTAGTAGTAGTAGTAGTAGTAGTAGTAGTAGTAGTAGTAGTAGTAGTAGTAGTAGTAGTAGTAGTAGTAGTAGGTAGTAGTAGTAGTAGTATCAGTAGTAGTAGTAGTAGTAGTAGTAGTAGTAGTAGTAGTAGTTGTAGTAGTAGTATCAGTAGTAGTAGTAGTATCGGTAGTAGTAGGTAGTAGTAGTAGTAGTAGTAGTAGGTAGTAGTAGTAGTAGTAGTAGTAGTAGTAGTAGTAGTAGTAGTAGTAGTAGTAGTAGTAGTAGTAGTAGTAGTAGTAGTAGTATCAGTAGTAGTAGTAGTAGTAGTAGTAGTAGTATCAGTAGTATCAGTAGCAGTAGTAGTAGTATCAGTAGTAGTAGTAGTAGTAGTAGTAGTAGTAGTATCAGTAGTAGTAGTAGTAGTAGTAGTAGTAGTAGTAGTAGTAGTAGTAGTATCAGTAGTAGTAGTAGTAGTAGTAGTAGTATCAGTAGTAGTAGTAGTATCGGTAGTAGTAGTAGTAGGTAGTAGTAGTAGTAGTAGTAGTAGTAGTAGTAGTAGTAGTAGTAGTAGTAGTAGTAGTAGTAGTAGTAGTAGTAGGTAGTAGGTAGTAGGTAGTAGGTAGTAGTAGTAGTAGTAGTAGTAGTAGTAGTAGTAGTAGTAGTAGTAGTAGTAGTAGTAGTAGTAGTATCAGTAGTAGTTGTAGTAGTAGTAGTAGTAGTATCAGTAGTAGTAGTAGTAGTAGTAGTAGTAGTTGTAGTAGTAGTAGTAGTATCAGTAGTAGTAGTAGTATCGGTAGTAGTAGTAGTAGGTAGTAGTAGTAGTAGTAGTAGTAGTAGTAGTAGTAGTAGTAGTAGTAGTAGTAGTTGTAGTAGTAGTATCAGTAGTAGTAGTAGTAGTAGTAGTAGTAGTAGTAGTAGTAGTAGTAGTAGTATCAGTAGTATCAGTAGCAGTAGTAGTAGTAGTAGTATCAGTAGTATCAGTAGCAGTAGTAGTAGTATCAGTAGTAGTAGTAGTAGTAGTAGTAGTAGTAGTAGTAGTAGTAGTAGTATCAGTAGTAGTATCAGTAGTAGTAGTAGTAGTAGTAGTAGTAGTAGTTGTAGTAGTAGTATCAGTAGTAGTAGTAGTAGTATCAGTAGTACTATCGGTAGTAGTATCAGTAGTAGTAGTAGTAGTAGTAGTAGTAGTAGTATCAGTAGTAGTAGTAGTAGTAGTAGTAGTAGTAGTAGTAGTAGTAGTAGTATCAGTAGTAGTAGTAGTAGTAGTAGTAGTATCAGTAGTAGTAGTAGTATCGGTAGTAGTAGTAGTAGGTAGTAGTAGTAGTAGTAGTAGTAGTAGTAGTAGTAGTAGTAGTAGTAGTAGTAGTAGTAGTAGTAGTAGTAGTAGTAGTAGGTAGTAGGTAGTAGGTAGTAGTAGTAGTAGTAGTAGTAGTAGTAGTAGTAGTAGTAGTAGTAGTAGTAGTATCAGTAGTAGTTGTAGTAGTAGTAGTAGTAGTATCAGTAGTAGTAGTAGTAGTAGTAGTAGTAGTAGTAGTAGTAGTAGTTGTAGTAGTAGTAGTAGTATCAGTAGTAGTAGTAGTATCGGTAGTAGTAGTAGTAGGTAGTAGTAGTAGTAGTAGTAGTAGTAGTAGTAGTAGTAGTAGTAGTAGTAGTAGTTGTAGTAGTAGTATCAGTAGTAGTAGTAGTAGTAGTAGTAGTAGTAGTAGTAGTAGTAGTAGTAGTATCAGTAGTATCAGTAGCAGTAGTAGTAGTAGTAGTATCAGTAGTATCAGTAGCAGTAGTAGTAGTATCAGTAGTAGTAGTAGTAGTAGTAGTAGTAGTAGTAGTAGTAGTAGTAGT
>NW_027315835.1:1351397-1448897 GCF_026437365.1 Eucyclogobius newberryi
GTTTAGACCTGGTTTAGACCTGGTTTAGACCTGGTTTAGACCTGGTTTAGTCCTGGTTTAGTCCTGGTTTAGTCCTGGTATAGACCTGGTTTAGTCCTGGTTTAGACCTGGTTTAGTCCTGGTATAGACCTGGTTTAGTCCTGGTTTAGACCTGGTTTAGTCCTGGTTTAGTCCTGGTTTAGTCTTGGTATAGACCTGGTTTAGTCCTGGTTTAGACCTGGTTTAGTCCTGGTTTAGACCTGGTTTAGACCTGGTTTAGACCTGGTTTAGTCCTGGTTTAGTCCTGGTTTAGTCCTGGTTTAGACCTGGTTTAGTCCTGGTTTAGACCTGGTTTAGTCTTGGTATAGACCTGGTTTAGTCCTGGTTTAGACCTGGTTTAGTCCTGGTTTAGACCTGGTTTAGTCCTGGTTTAGTCCTGGTTTAGACCTGGTTTAGTCCTGGTTTAGACCTGGTTTAGTCCTGGTTTAGACCTGGTTTAGACCTGGTTTAGACCTGGTTTAGTCCTGGTTTAGTCCTGGTTTAGTCCTGGTTTAGACCTGGTTTAGTCCTGGTTTAGACCTGGTTTAGTCTTGGTATAGACCTGGTTTAGTCCTGGTTTAGACCTGGTTTAGTCCTGGTTTAGACCTGGTTTAGTCCTGGTTTAGTCCTGGTTTAGACCTGGTTTAGTCCTGGTTTAGACCTGGTTTAGTCCTGGTTTAGACCTGGTTTAGTCCTGGTTTAGACCTGGTTTAGTCCTGGTTTAGACCTGGTTTAGTCCTGGTTTAGACCTGGTTTAGTCTTGGTATAGACCTGGTTTAGTCCTGGTTTAGACCTGGTTTAGTCCTGGTTTAGACCTGGTTTAGACCTGGTTTAGTCCTGGTTTAGACCTGGTTTAGTCCTGGTTTAGACCTGGTTTAGTCCTGGTTTAGACCTGGTTTAGCTGCTGGATGTCCTGCTCCTTCAGTCTCAGTTGAGATCTTGCTTTCATCACTTCTTCTTCTTTCTGTAGAAGCTTCTGTCGTTCTTCTAGATGTTTCTTCAGAGCGTTCTTCTCAGATCGCTCCAGCTCCTGCAGCTCCACCTCGTACTTCTCCCTCAGCCGCTTCACCCTGACAACAAGACCACGCCCACATCATCAGAACAACAAGACCACGCCCACGTCAGCAGAACAACAAGACCACGCCCACGTCAGCAGAACACTGAGACCACGCCCGCTTCACCCTGACAACAAGACCACGCCCACGTCATCAGAACAACAAGACCACGTCCACGTCAGTGGAACACTGAGACCACGCCCGCTTCACCCTGACAACAAGACCACGCCCACGTCAGCGGAACACCGAGACCACGCCCACATCACACGCCCACGTCAGCGGAACACCAGGACCTCCCCCTCTCTCTCTCTCTCTCTCTCTCTCACCTGTTTTCCATCGCTCGCTCGCTCTCCTCTCTCTCTTTACTCGTCTGTTCCTCTAAAGTCCAGATGGCCAGTTCTATCTCTTTGTCTCTCTCTCTTTTCAGCTCTTCTTTCAGCTCGCGCTCTCTGCTCCGGAGCCACGCCTCCTGCACAAACAAACAAACAAACAAACAAACAAACAAACACATTATGATTGAAATAAAACCACAGCTGTGTGTGTGAGGGGCGTGGCTAAAGCTAGTGTATGTGAGGGGCGTGGCTAAAGCTAGTGTGTGTGAGGGGCGTGGCTAAAGCTAGTGTGTGTGGGGGCGTGGCTAAAGCTAGTGTGTGTGAGGGGCGTGGCTAAAGCTAGTGTGTGTGGGGAAGTGGCTAAAGCTAGTGTGTGTGAGGGGCGTGGCTAAAGCTAGTGTGTGTGAGGGGCGTGGCTAAAGCTAGTGTGTGTGGGGGCGTGGCTAAAGCTAGTGTGTGTGAGGGGCGTGGCTAAAGCTAGTGTGTGTGAGGGGCGTGGCTAAAGCTAGTGTGTGTGAGGGGCGTGGCTAGAGCTAGTGTGTGTGGGGGCGTGGCTAAAGCTAGTGTGTGTGAGGGGCGTGGCTAAAGCTAGTGTGTGTGAGGGGCGTGGCTAAAGCTAGTGTGTGTGAGGGGCGTGGCTAAAGCTAGTGTGTGTGAGGGGCGTGGCTAAAGCTAGTGTGTGTGAGGGGCGTGGCTAAAGCTAGTGTGTGTGAGGGGCGTGGCTAAAGCTAGTGTGTGTGAGGGGCGTGGCTAAAGCTAGTGTGTGTGAGGGGCGTGGCTAAAGCTAGTGTGTGTGAGGGGCGTGGCTAAAGCTAGTGTGTGTGAGGGGCGTGGCTAAAGCTAGTGTGTGTGAGGGGCGTGGCTAAAGCTAGTGTGTGTGGGGGCGTGGCTAAAGCTAGTGTGTGTGAGGGGCGTGGCTAAAGCTAGTGTGTGTGAGGGGCGTGGCTAAAGCTAGTGTGTGTGGGGGCGTGGCTAAAGCTAGTGTGTGTGAGGGGCGTGGCTAAAGCTAGTGTGTGTGGGGGCGTGGCTTAAGCTAGTGTGTGTGAGGGGCGTGGCTAAAGCTAGTGTGTGTGAGGGGCGTGGCTAAAGCTAGTGTGTGTGAGGGGCGTGGCTAGAGCTAGTGTGTGTGGGGGCGTGGCTAAAGCTAGTGTGTGTGAGGGGCGTGGCTAAAGCTAGTGTGTGTGAGGGGCGTGGCTAAAGCTAGTGTGTGTGAGGGGCGTGGCTAAAGCTAGTGTGTGTGAGGGGCGTGGCTAAAGCTAGTGTGTGTGAGGGGCGTGGCTAAAGCTAGTGTGTGTGAGGGGCGTGGCTAAAGCTAGTGTGTGTGAGGGGCGTGGCTAAAGCTAGTGTGTGTGGGGGCGTGGCTAAAGCTAGTGTGTGTGAGGGGCGTGGCTAAAGCTAGTGTGTGTGGGGAAGTGGCTAAAGCTAGTGTGTGTGAGGGGCGTGGCTAAAGCTAGTGTGTGTGAGGGGCGTGGCTAAAGCTAGTGTGTGTGGGGGCGTGGCTAAAGCTAGTGTGTGTGAGGGGCGTGGCTAAAGCTAGTGTGTGTGGGGGCGTGGCTTAAGCTAGTGTGTGTGAGGGGCGTGGCTAAAGCTAGTGTGTGTGAGGGGCGTGGCTAAAGCTAGTGTGTGTGAGGGGCGTGGCTAAAGCTAGTGTGTGTGAGGGGCGTGGCTAAAGCTAGTGTGTGTGAGGGGCGTGGCTAAAGCTAGTGTGTGTGAGGGGCGTGGCTAAAGCTAGTGTGTGTGAGGGGCGTGGCTAAAGCTAGTGTGTGTGAGGGGCGTGGCTAAAGCTAGTGTGTGTGAGGGGCGTGGCTAAAGCTAGTGTGTGTGAGGGGCGTGGCTAAAGCTAGTGTGTGTGAGGGGCGTGGCTAAAGCTAGTGTGTGTGAGGGGCGTGGCTAAAGCTAGTGTGTGTGAGGGGCGTGGCTAAAGCTAGTGTGTGCACAGGAACAGTTTTGCCTCATTTCTTTGACTATCTTGAGTCTGCGTTCTCTCTGGTCCAATCATGTGGCTGTGCTGTGGAGCTCCTCCCCCTGAGATAAAGTGGGCAGTACCTGTTTGCTCCTGTAGGTTTCCTCCCACGTCTGTCTCTCCAGCTCCGCCCTCTCCTGCAGGGCCTTCGTCTCCATCTGGACACAACGTCACTTCATGAGACTTTTCATTCACGTCTGATTTGTATGAAATATGATCCAAACATCCAATATCTGGATTCTTAGGAACAGTAGTAGTAACTGCAGTTACAGTAGTAGTAACAGTAGTAACAGTAGTAGTAACAGTAGTAGTAACTGCAGTTACAGTAGTAGTAACAGTAGTAACAGTAGTAGTAACAGTAGTAGTAACTGCAGTTACAGTAGTAGTAACAGTAGTAGTAACTGCAGTAACAGTAGTAGTAACAGTAGTAGTAACTGCAGTTACAGTAGTAGTAACAGTAGTAACAGTAGAAGTAACAGTAGTAGTAACAGTAGTAGTAACTGCAGTTACAGTAGTAGTAACAGTAGTAGTAACAGTAGTAGTAACAGTAGTAGTAACTGCAGTTACAGTAGTAGTAACAGTAGTAGTAACTGCAGTAACAGTAGTAGTAACAGTAGTAGTAACTGCAGTAACAGTAGAAGTAACAGTAGTAGTAACAGTAGTAGTAACTGCAGTAACAGTAGTAGTAACAGTAGTAGTAACTGCAGTAACAGTAGTAGTAACAGTAGTAGTAACTGCAGTAACAGTAAAAGTAACAGTAGTAGTAACAGTAGTAGTAACTGCAGTAACAGTAGTAGTAACTGCAGTAACAGTAGTAGTAACAGTAGTAGTAACTGCAGTAACAGTAGAAGTAACAGTAGTAGTAACTGCAGTAACAGTAGTAGTAACAGTAGTAGTAACTGCAGTAACAGTAGTAGTAACAGTAGTAGTAACAGTAGTAGTAACAGTAGTAGTAACTGCAGTTACAGTAGTAGTAACAGTAGTAGTAACTGCAGTAACAGTAGTAGTAACAGTAGTAGTAACTGCAGTAACAGTAGAAGTAACAGTAGTAGTAACAGTAGTAGTAACTGCAGTAACAGTAGTAGTAACAGTAGTAGTAACTGCAGTAACAGTAGAAGTAACAGTAGTAGTAACAGTAGTAGTAACTGCAGTAACAGTAGTAGTAACAGCAGTAGTAACTGCAGTAACAGTAGAAGTAACAGCAGTAGTAACTGCAGTAACAGTAGAAGTAACAGTAGTAGTAACTGCAGTAACAGTAGTAGTAACAGTAGTAGTAACTGCAGTTACAGTAGTAGTAACAGTAGTAACAGTAGAAGTAACAGTAGTAGTAACAGTAGTAGTAACTGCAGTTACAGTAGTAGTAACAGTAGTAGTAACAGTAGTAGTAACAGTAGTAGTAACTGCAGTTACAGTAGTAGTAACAGTAGTAGTAACTGCAGTAACAGTAGTAGTAACAGTAGTAGTAACTGCAGTAACAGTAGAAGTAACAGTAGTAGTAACTGCAGTAACAGTAGAAGTAACAGTAGTAGTAACAGTAGTAGTAACTGCAGTAACAGTAGTAGTAACAGTAGTAGTAACTGCAGTAACAGTAAAAGTAACAGTAGTAGTAACAGTAGTAGTAACTGCAGTAACAGTAGTAGTAACTGCAGTAACAGTAGTAGTAACAGTAGTAGTAACTGCAGTAACAGTAGAAGTAACAGTAGTAGTAACTGCAGTAACAGTAGTAGTAACAGTAGTAGTAACTGCAGTAACAGTAGTAGTAACAGTAGTAGTAACAGTAGTAGTAACAGTAGTAGTAACAGTAGTAGTAACTGCAGTTACAGTAGTAGTAACAGTAGTAGTAACTGCAGTAACAGTAGTAGTAACAGTAGTAGTAACTGCAGTAACAGTAGAAGTAACAGTAGTAGTAACAGTAGTAGTAACTGCAGTAACAGTAGTAGTAACAGTAGTAGTAACTGCAGTAACAGTAGAAGTAACAGTAGTAGTAACAGTAGTAGTAACTGCAGTAACAGTAGTAGTAACAGCAGTAGTAACTGCAGTAACAGTAGAAGTAACAGCAGTAGTAACTGCAGTAACAGTAGAAGTAACAGTAGTAGTAACAGTAGTAGTAACTGCAGTAACAGTAGTAGTAACAGCAGTAGTAACTGCAGTAACAGTAGAAGTAACAGTAGTAGTAACAGTAGTAGTAACTGCAGTAACAGTAGTAGTAACAGCAGTAGTAACTGCAGTAACAGTAGAAGTAACAGCAGTAGTAACTGCAGTAACAGTAGAAGTACCTTGTGTCTTCTCTCCTGCTCTTCGCGGCTTTTGTCCAGTTCTTGTCTCAGAGCTCGTTCGGCCTCAGAGCTGTTTTCCTCCAGATGTTTCCTCAGTTCGTCCAGCTCCAGACGCTGCCTGAAACCCACACACCAGAGCTGCAACTTAGAGTTTCACACCAGAGCTGCAACTTAGAGTTGTCTCTGTTGTGTTACAGTGGTTGTTACGGTGAGGCGTGTGGTTGCCGTGGTTACGGTGAGGCGTGTGGTTGCCGTGGTTACGGTGAGGCGTGTGGTTGCCGTGGTTACGGTGAGGCGTGTGGTTGCCATGGTTACCTTGAGGCCAGCTGGGCCAGGCGCTCCTTCTCCTCGGACACTTCCTGGTACAAACGTCTCTTCTGCTGCTGCAGTGAAAGCTCCGCCTCCTGAAGCTGCTTCTCGTACCTGAGAAACAAACACCATCAAAGAGAGAAGAGGCGGCGTTCTCTCTCTCACACAGGCGTTCTCCCTCTTGTTCCAGTGGTTCTCTCTCTCACACAGTCGTTCTCTCTCTCACAGAGGCGTTCTCCCTCTTGTTCCAGTGGTTCTCTCTCTCACACAGTCGTTCTCTCTCTCACAGAGGCGTTCTCCCTCTTGTTCCAGTGGTTCTCTCTCTCACACAGTCGTTCTCTCTCTCACACAATCGTTCTCCTATCTCACACAGGCGTTCTCTCTCTCACATAGGCCGTTCTCTCACCTGTTCTTGGCGTTCTCCCTCTCTCTCTCACACAGTCGTTCTCTCTCTCACACAGGCGTTCTCCCTCTTGTTCCAGTGGTTCTCTCTTTCACACAGTCGTTCTCTCTCACACAGGCGTTCTCCCTCTTGTTCCAGTGGTTCCCTCTTTCACACAGGCGTTCTCCCTCTTGTTCCAGTGGTTCTCTCTCTCACACAGTCGTTCTCTCTCTCACAGAGGCGTTCTCCCTCTTGTTCCAGTGGTTCTCTCTCTCACACAATCGTTCTCCTATCTCACAGAGGCGTTCTCCCTATCTCACACAGGCGTTCTCTCTCTCACATAGGCCGTTCTCTCACCTGTTCTTGGGGTTCTCCCTCTCTCTCTCACACAGTCGTTCTCTCTCTCACACAGGCGTTCTCCCTCTTGTTCCAGTGGTTCTCTCTCTCACACAGGCGTTCTCTCTCTCACATAGGCCGTTCTCTCACCTGTTCTTGGCGTTCTCCCTCTCTCTCTCACACAGGCGTTCTCCCTCTCGTTCCAGGCGTTCTCTCTGTTCTTCCGTCTGGAGGATGAACTTCTGAGCCGCTCTCTCGTCGCTCTGGAGCAGCTCAACCTCATGAAGCGACCGAAGTCTGTTCAGCTCCAGCTTCTGCTGCGACAGCAAGCTCTGGATCTGAGGCTCCAGACCTGGAACAAACCAGCACTCAAGCAGGACTAAACCAGGACTAAAGCAGGTCTAAACCAGGACTAAAGCAGGTCTAAACCAGGACTAAAGCAGGTCTAAACCAGGACTAAAGCAGGACTAAACCAGGTCTAAAGCAGGACTAAACCAGGACTAAAGCAGGTCTAAACCAGGACTAAAGCAGGTCTAAACCAGGACTAAACCAGGTCTAAAGCAGGTCTAAACCAGGACTAAAGCAGGTCTAAACCAGGACTAAACCAGGACTAAACCAGGACTAAAGCAGGTCTAAACCAGGTCTAAACCAGGACTAAACCAGGGCTAAACCAGGACTAAAGCAGGTCTAAACCAGGACTAAACCAGGACTAAAGCAGGTCTAAACCAGGACTAAACCAGGACTAAAGCAGGTCTAAACCAGGACTAAAGCAGGACTAAACCAGGACTAAACCAGGACTAAACCAGGTCTAAACCAGGTCTAAACCAGGTCTAAAGCAGGTCTAAACCAGGTCTAAACCAGGTCTAAACCAGGACTAAAGCAGGTCTAAACCAGGACTAAACCAGGTCTAAACCAGGTCTAAACCAGGACTAAAGTAGGTCTAAACCAGGTCTAAACCAGGACTAAACCAGGTCTAAACCAGGACTAAACCAGGTCTAAACCAGGTCTAAACCAGGACTAAACCAGGTCTAAACCAGGTCTAAACCAGGACTAAACCAGGACTAAACCAGGTCTAAACCAGGACTAAACCAGGACTAAACCAGGTCTAAACCAGGACTAAACCAGGACTAAAGCAGGTCTAAACCAGGACTAAACCAGGACTAATGCAGGTCTAAACCAGGACTAAACCAGGTCTAAACCAGGACTAAACCAGGACTAAACCAGGACTAAACCAGGTCTAAACCAGGACTAAACCAGGACTAAACCAGGTCCAAACCAGGTCTAAACCAGGTCTAAACCAGGACTAAAGCAGGTCTAAACCAGGTCTAAACCAGGACTGAACCAGGACTAAACCAGGACTAAACCAGGACTAAACCAGGTCTAAACCAGGTCTAAACCAGGACTAAAGCAGGTCTAAACCAGGACTAAACCAGGACTAAACCAGGACTAAACCAGGTCTAAACCAGGACTAAACCAGGTCTAAACCAGGTCTAAACCAGGACTAAACCAGGTCTAAACCATGTCTAAACCAGAACTAAACCAGGACTAAAACCAGGACTAAAACCAGGACTAAAACCAGGACTAAAACCAGGACTAAACCAGGACTAAACCAGGACTAAAACAAGGACTAAACCAGGACTAAAACGAGGACTAAAACCAGTACTAAACCAGGACTAAACTAGGACTAAACTAGGTCTAAACCAGGACTAAACCAGGTCTAAACCAGGTCTAAACCAGGACTAAACCAGGTCTAAACCAGGATTAAACCAGGACTAAACCAGGACTAAACCAGGAATAAACCAGGACTAAAACCAGGACTAAACCAGGACTAAAACCAGGACTAAACCAGGACTAAACCAGGACTAAACCAAGGACTAAACCAGGACTAAAACCAGGACTAAAACCAGGACTAAAACCAGGACTAAACCAGGACTAAAACCAGGACTAAACCAGGACTAAAACCAGGACTAAACCAGGACTAAAACCAGGAATAAACCAGGACTAAACCAGGACTAAAACCAGGACTAAACCAGGACTAAAACCAGGACTAAAACCAGGACTAAACCAGGACTAAACCAGGACTAAACCAAGGACTAAACCAGGACTAAAACCAGGACTAAAACCAGGACTAAACCAGGACTAAACCAGGACTAAAACAAGGACTAAACCAGGACTAAAACGAGGACTAAAACCAGGACTAAACCAGGACTAAACTAGGTCTAAACGAGGACTAAACCAGGACTAAAGATGGACTAAACCAGGTCTAAACCAGAACTAAACCAGGTCTAAACCAGAACTAAACCAGGACTAAACCAGGACTAAACCAGGACTAAACCATGACTAAACCAGGACTAAACCAGGACTAAACCAGGTCTAAACCAGGTCTAAACCAGGTCTAAACCAGGACTAAACCAGGACTAAACCAGGACTAAACCATGACTAAACCAGGACTAAACCAGGACTAAACCAGGACTAAACCAGGACTAAACCAGGTCTAAACCAGGTCTAAACCAGGACTAAAGTAGGTCTAAACCAGGACTAAACCAGGACTAATGCAGGTCTAAACCAGGACTAAAGCAGGTCTAAACCAGGTCTAAACCAGGACTAAACCAGGACTAAACCAGGACTAAACCAGGTCTAAACCAGGACTAAACCAGGTCTAAACCAGGTCTAAACCAGGTCTAAACCAGGACTAAACCAGGTCTAAACCATGTCTAAACCAGTACTAAACCAGGACTAAAACCAGGACTAAACCAGGACTAAAACCAGGACTAAACCAGGACTAAACCAGGACTAAACCAAGGACTAAACCAGGACTAAAACCAGGACTAAAACCAGGACTAAACCAGGACTAAAACCAGGACTAAACCAGGACTAAAACCAGGACTAAACCAGGACTAAAACAAGGACTAAACCAGGACTAAAACGAGGACTAAAACCAGTACTAAACCAGGACTAAACTAGGACTAAACTAGGCCAAACCAGGACTAAACCAGGTCTAAACCAGGACTAAACCAGGACTAAACCAGGTCTAAACCAGGTCTAAACCAGGACTAAACCAGGACTAAACCAGGACTAAACCAGGACTAAACCAGGACTAAACCAGGACTAAAACCAGGACTAAAACCAGGACTAAACCAGGACTAAAACCAGGACTAAACCAGGACTAAACCAGGACTAAACCAAGGACTAAACCAGGACTAAAACCAGGACTAAAACCAGGACTAAACCAGGACTAAAACCAGGATTAAACCAGGACTAAAACCAGGACTAAACCAGGACTAAAACCAGGAATAAACCAGGACTAAACCAGGACTAAAACCAGGACTAAACCAGGACTAAAACCAGGACTAAAACCAGGACTAAACCAGGACTAAACCAGGACTAAACCAAGGACTAAACCAGGACTAAAACCAGGACTAAAACCAGGACTAAACCAGGACTAAAACAAGGACTAAACCAGGACTAAAACAAGGACTAAAACCAGGACTAAACCAGGACTAAACTAGGTCTAAACCAGGACTAAACCAGGACTAAACCAGGACTAAACCAGGACTAAAGCTGGACTAAACCAGGTCTAAACCAGAACTAAACCAGGACTAAACCGGGACTAAACCAGGACTAAACCAGGACTAAAGATGGACTAAACCAGGTCTAAACCAGAACTAAACCAGGTCTAAACCAGAACTAAACCAGGACTAAACCAGGACTAAACCAGGACTAAACCATGACTAAACCAGGACTAAACCAGGACTAAACCAGGTCTAAACCAGGTCTAAACCAGGTCTAAACCAGGACTAAACCAGGACTAAACCAGGACTAAACCAGGACTAAACCATGACTAAACCAGGACTAAACCAGGACTAAACCAGGACGAAAAACCAGGACTAAACCAGGACTAAACCAGGACTAAAGCTGGACTAAAGCTGGACTCACCTTTGACAGTGATCTCTTTGATTTTCTTGGTCTTCTCGTCGATCCATCGCTCTCGTCGGACCTTCTCGCTGGAGGTCATCAGCTCCTTCAGCTTCTTTATCTCCTGAGAATCATCACAAGTTTAGGATCTCAAAGGCTCTGAGGTCAGAGGTCAGAGGTCAGCTCATGCGAACGTGCTGTGTCAGATGTTAGTTTAGACGTTCTTCTCAGACACATGCAAGAAACTAAAGACGGTCTAAAGAGACGGCAAGTTTGAGAAGAAGAAGAAGAAGAAGAAGAGCTCAGAAGGTCAGAAGAACGACAGACAAGTGAAAAGAGGAGGAGCGAGGGAGGAGTCAAGTGGAGAGAAAGAAGGAAGTGAAGTTACCTCACACAAAGGAACCAGAACCTGCCACACCTACAGCGAGGAGACGAGGAGACAAGGAGAGGAGGAGACGAGGAGAGACGAGGAGACGAGGGGAGAGGAGGAGAGGAGGAGAGGAGGAGAGGAGGAGACGAGGAGAGACGAGGAGACGAGGGGAGACGAGGAGATAAGGAGAGACGAGGGGAGAGAAGGAGACGAGGAGACGAGGGGAGAGGAGGAGACGAGGAGACGAGGAGAGACGAGGAGACGAGGAGACGAGGGGAGACGAGGAGAGAAGAGGAGAGAAGGAGACAAAGCACAAAAACAGTGTTAAAGGTTTAAAGTCTGAATATTACAACTAGAGTTTCACCACGTGGTGCTGCTCATGCTGTGGTCTGAGATGTTTCAGTGTGCTTCTCACCACGTGGTGCTGCTCATGCTGTGGTCTGAGATGTTTCAGTGTGCTTCTCACCACGTGGTGCTGCTCATGCTGTGGTCTGAGATGTTTCAGTGTGCTCACCACGTGGTGCTGCTCATGCTGTGGTCTGAGATGTTTCAGTGTGCTTCTCACCACGTGGTGCTGCTCATGCTGTGGTCTGAGATGTTTCAGTGTGCTTCTCACCACGTGGTGCTGCTCATGCTGTGGTCTGAGATGTTTCAGTGTGCTTCTCACCACGTGGTGCTGCTCATGCTGTGGTCTGAGATGTTTCAGTGTGCTCACCACGTGGTGCTGCTCATGCTGTGGTCTGAGATGTTTCAGTGTGCTTCTCACCACGTGGTGCTGCTCATGCTGTGGTCTGAGATGTTTCAGTGTGCTTCTCACCACGTGGTGCTGCTCATGCTGTGGTCTGAGATGTTTCAGTGTGCTTCTCACCACGTGGTGCTGCTCATGCTGTGGCCTGAGATGTTTCAGTGTGCTCACCACGTGGTGCTGCTCATGCTGTGGTCTGAGATGTTTCAGTGTGCTTCTCACCACGTGGTGCTGCTCATGCTGTGGTCTGAGATGTTTCAGTGTGCTTCTCACCACGTGGTGCTGCTCATGCTGTGGTCTGAGATGTTTCAGTGTGCTTCTCACCACGTGGTGCTGCTCATGCTGTGGTCTGAGATGTTTCAGTGTGCTTCTCACCACGTGGTGCTGCTCATGCTGTGGTCTGAGATGTTTCAGTGTGCTTCTCACCACGTGGTGCTGCTCATGCTGTGGTCTGAGATGTTTCAGTGTGCTTCTCACCACGTGGTGCTGCTCATGCTGTGGTCTGAGATGTTTCAGTGTGCTCACCACGTGGTGCTGCTCATGCTGTGGTCTGAGATGTTTCAGTGTGCTTCTCACCACGTGGTGCTGCTCATGCTGTGGTCTGAGATGTTTCAGTGTGCTTCTCACCACGTGGTGCTGCTCATGCTGTGGTCTGAGATGTTTCAGTGTGCTTCTCACCACGTGGTGCTGCTCATGCTGTGGTCTGAGATGTTTCAGTGTGCTTCTCACCATTTGGTGCTGCTCCTGCAGGTGCTGGATCTTCTTGCTGTACTTGGAGTCCAGCTGCTGGAGCTCAGACACGAGTCCTTCACATCGTTCACTCAGAAGCGTCTTGTCCCTGATCAGCTGCAGCAGAGAAACATGTCTTGTGATTGATTGGTTGATTGATTGATTGATTGATTGATTGGTTGGTTGGTTGGTTGCTCTCTCCAGTGACGTCACTGTTGCCGTGGCAACAGTCACATTACCTGGTCTATGAAGGACAGATGTCGCTCTATTGTCGCTTCATATTGTTCTTTCTGAAGCTGGAAGCTCCTGTTCACTTCCTTCTCGGTTTCTTTGACGTGTCGCGCTGTGAGCTCCCTCTGCTGGACCTGAGCGGAACAGCAGAGAGTGAGATCAGCCCCTGGAGGGTCAGTGTGCACACATTGAACACACTCTTCGACACAGAAGGAGGGGCGTTGCTATGGCGTTGCCGTGGCATTGCCGTGGCGTTGCCGTGGCAATTCCGTACCAGCGCGGCCTGTAACATGTGCACCGTGCGCTTCTTCTCCTCCAGCTCCAGTCGGACCCTCGTCATGTTCACGCCGAGTTCTGCTGCTGTGGCTGAGGCCTGGTCCACCCCGTCCTCCAACACCTGAGAGAGCAACAGCATGAGCCCCGTCACATCATGAGCCCCGTCACATCATGAGCCCCGTCACATCATGAGCCCCGTCACATCATGAGCAGTCACATCATGAGCAGTCACATCATGAGCCCCGTCACAGCATGAGCCCAGTCAAATCATGAGCCCCGTCACAGCATGAGCCCAGTCACATCATGAGCAGGTTACATCATGAGCAGTCACATCATGAGCAGTCACATCATGAGCCCCGTCACAGCATGAGCCCAGTCACATTATGAACCCCGTCACATCATGAGCCCCATCACATCATGAGCCCCGTCACATCATGAGCCCCGTCACATCATGAACCCCGTCACATCATGAGCGCCGTCACATCATGAGCCCCGTCACATCATGAGCCCCGTCACATCATGAACCCCGTCACATCATGAGCCCCGTCACATCATGAGCGCCGTCACATCATGAGCCCCGTCACATCATGAGCCCCGTCACATCATGAACCCCGTCACATCATGAGCCCCGTCACATCATGAGCCCCGTCACATCATGAGCCCCGTCACATCATGAGCCCCGTCACATCATGAGCCCCGTCACATCATGAACCCCGTCACATCATGAGCCCCGTCACATCATGAGCAGGTCAAATCATGAGCAGGTCACATCATGAGCAGTCACATCATGAACAGTCACATCATGAGCAGGTCACATCATGAGCCCCGTCACATCATGAGCAGTCACATCATGAGCAGTCACATCTTGAGCCCCGTCACATCATGAGCCCCGTCACATCATGAGCCCCGTCACATCATGAGCCCCGTCACATCATGAGCAGGTTACATCATGAGCAGTCACATCATGAGCCCCGTCACATCATGAGCTCCGTCACATCATGAGCTCCGTCACATCATGAGCCCCGTCACATCATGAGCCCCGTCACATCATGAGCTCCGTCACATCATGAACCCCGTCACATCATGAGCCCCGTCACATCTTGAGCAGTCACATCATGAGCCCCGTCACATCATGAGCCCCGTCACATCATGAGCCCTGTGACATCATGAGCCCTGTCACATCATGAGCAGTCACATCATGAGCCCCGTCACATCATGAGCAGGTCACAGAATAATCATGAGGAGCAGACCTTGGTCTCCTGCTCCTTGACTCTCACCTCTCTGAGCGAGGCGGGCGTGGCCGAGCCAGGCCTCTCCTGCTCGCTCTGCTCCATCTCGTCCAGGAAACTCATGATGCTCTGGAGTTTAGCCTCGGACAGAAGAGCGCCACCGTCAGGACGAGGGAGGCTCTGCAGCACGTGACGCTGGAGGTTATGTGTCGTCAGAGAAGTCGAGTCTACCGCCTGAAACACCACAAGGAACCAGTATAAGTACCTCCAGAGCCGTGTACTTGTGTTCTCAGGAGTATTAGTACCTCCAGAGCCGTGTAATTGTGTTCTCAGGAGTATTCTTACCTCCAGAGCCGTGTACTTGTGTTCTCAGGAGTATTAGTACCTCCAGAGCCGTGTACTTGTATTCTCAGGAGTATTCTTACCTCCAGAGCCGTGTACTTGTGTTCTCAGGAGTATTCTTACCTTCAGAGCCGTGTACTTGTGTTCTCAGGAGTAGTATTACCTTCAGAGCCGTGTACTTGTGTTCTCAGGAGTATTCTTACCTTCAGAGCCGTGTACTTGTGTTCTCAGGAGTATTCTTACCTTCAGAGCCGTGTACTTGTGTTCTCAGGAGTATTCTTACCTTCAGAGCCGTGTACTTGTCCTTGCAGTAGCTCTCGCTGGGCTGGAGTTTACAAGGATCTTCCTCCAGGAGTCGGAGAGAGTCCAGAAGTTTGGTCAGAGTGGTTTTGGCCTGAGGTCCAGTCTGACCCTCCAGAGTGACCGGGCGACGCCCCATATCCTGAACACAAGGTTTAATGTTCAACACCATCAGCAACCTCTTCGAGTGTGTGGGAGGGCATCTGGGCCTCAGGAGGGTGTGTGGGAGGGCATCTGGGCCTCAGGAGGGTGTGTGGGAGGGCATCTGGGCCTCAGGAGGGTGTGTGGGAGGGCATCTGGGCCTCAGGAGGGTGTGTGGGAGGGCATCTGGGCCTCAGGAGGGTGTGTGGGAGGACATCTGGGCCTCAGGAGGGTGTGTGGGAGGGCATCTGGGCCTCAGGAGGGTGTGTGGGAGGACATCTGGGCCTCAGGAGGGTGTGTGGGAGGGCATCTGGGCCTCAGGAGGGTGTGTGGGAGGGCATCTTGGCCTCAGGAGGGTGTGTGGGAGGGCATCTGGGCCTCAGGAGGGTGTGTGGGAGGGCATCTTGGCCTCAGGAGGGTGTGTGGGAGGGCATCTGGGCCTCAGGAGGGTGTGTGGGAGGGCATCTGGGCCTCAGGAGGGTGTGTGGGAGGGCATCTGGGCCTCAGGAGGGTGTGTGGGAGGGCATCTTGGCCTCAGGAGGGTGTGTGGGAGGGCATCTGGGCCTCAGGAGGGTGTGTGGGAGGGCATCTGGGCCTCAGGAGGGTGTGTGGGAGGGCATCTTGGCCTCAGGAGGGTGTGTGGGAGGGCATCTGGGCCTCAGGAGGGTGTGTGGGAGGGCATCTGGGCCTCAGGAGGGTGTGTGGGAGGGCATCTGGGCCTCAGGAGGGTGTGTGGGAGGGCATCTGGGCCTCAGGAGGGTGTGTGGGAGGGCATCTGGGCCTCAGGAGGGTGTGTGGGAGGGCATCTGGGCCTCAGGAGGGTGTGTGGGAGGACATCTGGGCCTCAGGAGGGTGTGTGGGAGGACATCTGGGCCTCAGGAGGGTGTGTGGGAGGGCATCTGGGCCTCAGGAGGTTGTGTGGGAGGGCATCTGGGCCTCAGGAGGGTGTGTGGGAGGGCATCTGGGCCTCAGGAGGGTGTGTGGGAGGGCATCTTGGCCTCAGGAGGGTGTGTGGGAGGGCATCTGGGCCTCAGGAGGGTGTGTGGGAGGGCATCTTGGCCTCAGGAGGGTGTGTGGGAGGACATCTGGGCCTCAGGAGGGTGTGTGGGAGGGCATCTGGGCCTCAGGAGGGTGTGTGGGAGGACATCTGGACCTCAGGAGGGTGTGTGGGAGGACATCTGGGCCTCAGGAGGGTGTGTGGGAGGACATCTGGGCCTCAGGAGGGTGTGTGGGAGGGCATCTGGGCCTCAGGAGGGTGTGTGGGAGGACATCTGGGCCTCAGGAGGGTGTGTGGGAGGGCATCTGGGCCTCAGGAGGGTGTGTGGGAGGACATCTGGGCCTCAGGAGGGTGTGTGGGAGGGCATCTGGGCCTCAGGAGGGTGTGTGGGAGGGCATCTTTACACTCTCTCACTCTCTCAGACTCAGTGTTTTACCTGGTCAGCGCAGGAGCCTCTGTGATTGGACGAGGCTGGAGACACTGCTCTGAAGATCAGCTCTGATTGGTCGATGTTCAGCTCGTCTGAGAAGACACTTCATCATGAACATGGAGCTCAGAACATATCAAGAACACACCACACAGCTCCTCATGGGCGTGGCCAAACCGCGCCCTCTCACGGGCGTGGCCAAACCGCCCTCTCATGGGCGTGGCCAAACCGCACCCTCTCACGGGCGTGGCCAAACCGCCCTCTCATGGGCGTGGCCAAACCGCACCCTCTCACGGGCGTGGCCAAACCGCCCTCTCATGGGCGCGGCCAAACCGCACCCTCTCATGGGCGTGGCCAAACCGCACCCTCTCATGGGCGTGGCCAAACCGCGCCCTCTCACGGGCGTGGCCAAACCGCACCCTCTCACGGGCGTGGCCAAACCGCCCTCTCATGGGCGTGGCCAAACCGCACCCTCTCATGGGCGTGGCCAAACCGCGCCCTCTCATGGGCGTGGCCAAACCGCGCCCTCTCACGGGCGTGGCCAAACCGCGCCCTCTCACGGGCGTGGCCAAACCGCGCCCTCTCACGGGCAAACCCCCGGCACCACATTATTCTCAGTATGAGACCATCGAGCTTTGATCCCCCACTCCCATCAGAACATCGTCATTGTGCCATTGAGCAAGACACTTCACCCTCAATATATAAGATAAGATAAGATATTCCTTTATTGTCCCACATGGGGAAATTTCATTGTTGCAACGCAGGAAGATCCAGAGGAAAAGATCAGATCATTTATAGGAAGTCTGAAAAACACTTTCAGTAGAAAATCTCCAATAAACAAAAACTCCCATTTCCCAACAAGGGATGGAGGGGAAATAATAAAGATACAAATAAATAAATAAATAAATAAATAAATAAATAAATAAATAATTAAATAATTAAATAAAAAATAAATAAATAAATAAATAAATAAATAAATAAATAAAATTGCATGTGATCACGACAGTAATTGCACATGGTTGATTCAGTATTGCACATGTTCAGGACTAACAGTGTTTGTTGTAGAGTGTGACAGCAGCAGAAGGACAGACTGAAACGTCTCCTTCACACGAGGGTGGATCAGTCTCTGAAGCTGCTCTCCAGAGTGGACAGAGTGTCCTGACTTCTTGATGACTCTGTCCAGCCTCTTCCTCTCCCTCTCTGTGATGCTGCTGCTCCAGCAGGCCACACCTACAGGAGCTGATGCCACCACAGAGTCAGAGAAGGTCTTCAGGAGTGACCCTGTCAGGAGTGGCCCTGTCAGGAGTGGCCCTGTCACTCCAAAAGACCTGAGTCTCCTCAGGAGGTTGTGGTGTAAAAATGTCATGTCTTTGCCTGATGCCATAGAACTTAGGTCAACATATGTGTAACATCCGGGTCACACTTCTTATGGCTCTGCAGACGTCCCTGTGTAAACAGACTGAAGCTGCGGATCCAAGGACGTCTCACATGAGGTAGAACATTGAGTGTGTTTTTCTGCAATATGTTTAGACTGGTTTTGTGCATATGTGGCACCTGTTATGCCTTAATAAGCTGAACTCAATGTTTGCTCTGGTCAGATCAGGAGAGACGGAAAGACAAATGTCAGGGAGAGCTTTTTTGGCTGTGCACGGCTAAAATAAAGAACCACTTTTGAACAAGAAAACTTGGTTATATTTTGCCTCATTTTCTCTGTCATTTGTTATAGAATAGTTTCCGCAACAAGGTAGAGCCGACTCTGGCTCTTCCTGTACAGTGCGTCTGTGTTATGAGTCCAGTCCAGTTTGTGGTTCAGATGAACACCAGGTCCTTGTATGAGTCACTCTCTCAATGTCCCGTCCCTGGATGTTCACTGGTGAGGGGGCAGTGGGGTGGCGTCTGCGGAAGTCCACCACCATCTCCTTGGTCTTCCCCGCGTTGATGAGGAGGTGGTTCCGCTGACACCAGTCCACAAAGTCCTGCTCCAGTCCTCTGTCCTCCGCGTCATCGTCCGTGATGAGTCCGATGATGGCAGAGTCGTCAGAGAACTTCTGCAGGACACAGCTGTCCATGTCGTGTCTGAAGTCTGCAGTGTAAAGGGTGAAGAGAAAGGGCGCGAGGACAGTGCCCTGGGGCGCCCCCACACTGCAGGTCCCCCACACTGTATGTCCCCCACACTGCAGGTCCCCCACACTGCAGGTCCCACACTGCAGGTCCCACACTGCAGGTCCCCCACACTGCAGGTCCCACACTGCAGGTCCGAGTGTCAGACACACAGTCCCGGGCTCTCACAAACTGGGGTCGGTCTGTGAGGTGGTCCAGGATCCACTCTGCAGGTCGTACTCCACACCAGCCGTCTCCAGCTTGTCCCTCAGGAGATGACGGCGTCCTCCACTCCGATGCCAGGACGATATGCAAACTGCAGTGGGTCCATGGCTGAGCTCACGGTGGAGCGGAGGTGGTCCAGGACCAGCTCCAGTGTCTTCATCAGGACGTGAGAGCCACCGGCCTGAAGCTGTTGAGGTCTTTGGGGCGCGGTGTCTTAGGCACAGGTACCAGACAGGAGGTCTTCAGACCTGTGGTACCAGACAGGAGGTCTTCAGACCTGTGGTACCAGACAGGAGGTCTTCAGACCTGTGGTACCAGACAGGAGGTCTTCAGACCTGTGGTACCAGACAGGAGGTCTTCAGACCTGTGGTACCACCCTCAGCTTCAGGCTCATGTTGAAGACATGCTCCATAACTCCACACAGTTCATCTGCGCAGGACTTAAGGAGCCTGGAGCTGATGCCATCAGGTCCTGCTGCCTTCCTCACTTTAATCCTCTTCAGCTCACTCCTCACCTGTGCTGCTGTGACAGTCAGTGGTTGGCAGGGGGACTGTGTGCTGGGGGGATGGGTGAGTCCAGGTGAAGAGGGGAGCTGATGGTCCGGGGTGGAGAAATGAAGAGGAACGGATGCAGGGCATTGTCCAGCTGTGGAAGAGGGAGCATGCAGCTGTGCAGGGGGAGGGGCGAGTGACCAATCAAATCTCAAGAAGTGAGCATTTAAATCATTCACCCACTGTAGATCCCCCTCTGTCTGGGCAGGGGGGATTTTGAAGCCCGAGATGGTTTTCAGGCTCCTCCACACTCCCTGAATGTTCTTCTGCTGCAGCTGCTCCTCCTCTTGTAGCCTCCTCCTGCCTGATCTTCCTCCTCAGCTCCTTCTGCACAGTCCTCAGCTCCTCCTTGTTCCCTGACCTGACGAGTCTGTATATGTGTGTGAATGTGTGATGTAAAGTCTGCTCTCACCGCTGTGGTTCTGGTTCTTATCCCCTGGAGACTCGGGTCTAGCTCCGGTCTCTGGTCCGGTCTCTGGTCCGGTCTCTGGTCCGGTCTCTGGTCCGGTCTCTGGTCCGGTCTCTGGTCCGGTCTCTGGTCCGGTCTCTGGTCCGGTCTCTGGTCCGGTCTCTGGTCCAGTCTTAAACTGAGACTGGACTGGACGTTGTGCTCTCTTCTGCTGCAGCTCCTGCTCACACCACCAGAGGCGCCGTTTATTACTACTTATGTATTATTATACTTCTAGAATACTACAATAGTATTTGTAGTATTACAAGTATTTATCGTAGTTGTACCTGAATGGCCTGGATCCTGGCGAGTCGAGCTTTTTCTTCTCTGATCTTCTTTCTGTCCTCGTCTTTGTGCGTCTCTGTCCTGCGCTCCAGCTCCTACACAATAAAAGCACAGCATGAACACAGCTCCTACACAATAAAAGCACAGCATGAACACAGCTCCTACACAATAAAAGCACAGCATGAACACCGCTCCTACACAATAAAAGCACAGAGTGAACACAGCTCCTACACAATAAAAGCACAGCGTAACCACAGCTCCTACGCAATAAAAGCACAGCGTAACCACAGCTCCTACACAATAAAAGCACAGAGTAAACACAGCTCCTACACAATAAAAGCACCGTAAACACAGCTCCTGCACAATAAAAGCACAGCATGAACACAGCTCCTACAAAATAAAAGCACAGAGTAACCACAGCTCCTACACAATAAAAGCACAGAGTAACCACAGCTCCAACACAATAAAAGCACAGAGTGAACACAGCTCCTACACAATAAAAGCACTGTAAACACAGCTCCTGCACAATAAAAGCACATCTGAACTGGGGCAAAACAAATGTCCGTGTACAGCCAAAAGCATTAAGTACCTTCCTCTTGGAGCTGAGCAGCCGGTGCAGCTCGCTCTGGGCCTGGTTCTGGAGGGTCTGGTTCTGGGTCTGCAGGGTCTGGTTCTGGTACTGGAGGGTCTGGTTCTGGTTCTGGAGGGTCTGGTTCTGGTTCTGGAGGGTCTGGTTCTGGAGGGTCTGGTTCTGGTTCAGGAGGGTGTTGTTCTGGTTCTGGTTCTGGAGTCTCCTCTGTCGCTGGAGTCTGAACCAGCGCTGAATGAGAACAGCAGCGTGATTCACCTGCTGAATGAACCTGCAACAAAACACCAACATGTCAATTCCTCAGATAAAACATAATAAAAGCTTAAATAAACAAAAGGTTTCCATGACGACAGCACCTCTCGGCCTCCTCCTCAGTGACCTCTCGTCTCCTGTGGGGGGCAGCACTGAGCCCGGAGCTGGAGCTGAACTTCTTCTGGGACTTTGTGACGGAGCTGCCCTCACAACCCTCATCACTGGCCTTTAGGAGGTTACTGCAGCAGAAGAGAAGAGTCACTGTGGAGCCACGAGCCACGGGCCACGAGCCACGGGCCACGGGCCACGAGCCACGGGCCACGGGCCACAGGCCACGAGCCACGAGCCACGGGCCACGGGCCACGAGCCACGGGCCACGAGCCACGGGCCACGAGCCACGGTCCACGGGCCACGAGCCACGAGCCACGAGCCACGGCCATGAGCCACGAGCCATGAGCCATGGGCCACGGCCATGAGCCACGAGCCACGAGCCACGAGCCACGGGCCACGAGCCACGGGCCACGGGCCACGAGCCACGGGCCACGAGCCACGGGCCACGAGCCACGGGCCACGAGCCACGAGCCACGGGCCACGAGCCACGGTCCACAGGCCACGAGCCACGGGCCACGAGCCACGAGCCACGAGCCACGGGCCACGGCCATGAGCCACGAGCCATGAGCCATGGGCCACGGGCCACGGCCATGAGCCACGAGCCATGAGCCACGGGCCACGAGCCACAGGCCACAGGCCACTTGGAGTAAACTGTTGGTAAATACTCCAGGAGGTAAACACTACAGGGGTAAACACTACAGGGGTAAACACTACAGGGGTAAACACTACAGGGGTAAACACTACAGAGGGTAAACACTACAGGGGTAAACACTACAGGGGGTTAACACTACAGAGGGTAAACACTACAGGGGGTAAACACTACAGAGGTAAACACTACAGAGGGTAAACACTACAGGGGTAAACACTACAGGGGTAAACACTACAGGGGAAAACACTACAGAGGGTAAACACTACAGGGGTAAACACTACAGGGGTAAACACTACAGGGGAAAACACTACAGAGGGTAAACACTACA
Organism: Eucyclogobius newberryi; assembly: GCF_026437365.1. Taxonomy (NCBI): domain Eukaryota; kingdom Metazoa; phylum Chordata; class Actinopteri; order Gobiiformes; family Gobiidae; genus Eucyclogobius; species Eucyclogobius newberryi. The sequence goes on from NW_027315835.1 coordinate 1,373,309, forward strand.
GGGGTAAACACTACAGGGGAAAACACTACAGAGGGTAAACACTACAGGGGTAAATACTACAGAGGGTAAACACTACAGGGGTAAACACTACAGGGGTAAACACTACAGGGGTAAACACTACAGGGGAAAACACTACAGAGGGTCAACACTACAGGGGTAAACACTACAGGGGTAAATACTACAGAGGGTAAACACTACAGGGGTAAACACTACAGGGGTAAACACTATAGAGGGTAAACACTACAGGGGTAAACACTACAGCTGGTAAACACTATAGGGGTAAACACTACAGGGGTAAACACTATAGGGGGTAAACACTACAGGGGTAAACACTACAGGGGGTAAACACTACAGGGGGTAAACACTATAGGGGGTAAACACTACAGGGGTAAACACTACAGAGGGTAAACACTACAGGGGTAAACACTACAGGGGTAAACACTACAGGGGTAAACACTACAGGGGTAAACACTATAGGGGGTAAACACTACAGGGGTAAACACTATAGGGGGTAAACACTACAGGGGTAAACACTACAGGGGTAAACACTATAGGGGGTAAACACTACAGGGGTAAACACTACAGGGGGTAAACACTACAGGGGGTAAACACTACAGGGGTAAACACTACAGGGGGTAAACACTATAGGGGTAAACACTACAGGGGTAAACACTATAGGGGGTAAACACTACAGGGGTAAACACTATAGGGGGTAAACACTACAGGGGGTAAACACTATAGGGGGTAAACACTACAGGGGTAAACACTACAGAGGGTAAACACTACAGGGGTAAACACTACAGGGGTAAACACTACAGGGGTAAACACTATAGGGGGTAAACACTACAGGGGTAAACACTACAGGGGGTAAACACTACAGGGGGTAAACACTATAGGGGGTAAACACTACAGGGGTAAACACTATAGGGGTAAACACTACAGGGGTAAACACTACAGGGGGTAAACACTACAGGGGGTAAACACTACAGGGGGTAAACACTACAGGGGGTAAACACTACAGGGGTAAACACTATAGGGGTAAACACTACAGGGGTAAACACTATAGGGGGTACATACTTGAAGGCCGGCCGCTGGTTGAAACTCTTGGGCGTCAGTGGTTTGTCAGAGTTGTGCTTGTTGTTGTGTAAAATGGTGCTGACAGAGTTACCCACAGCTCCTTTGTTACTCCTGAAGACACAGAGACAATCACTTAAACAGGGGACATAAAGAGGTGTGGCACTGGACTGAGGCGCCTGCAGTGACCTTTCTGCAGTGACCTTTCTGCAGTGACCTTTCTGCAGTGACTTTTCTGCAGTGACCTTTCTGCAGTGACCTTTCTGCAGTGACCTTTCTGCAGTGACCTTTCTGCAGTGACCTTTCTGCAGTGACTTTTCTGCAGTGACCTTTCTGCAGTGTCCTTTCTGCAGTGTCCTTTCTGCGACACAAGGGCAGGAGTGTTGTCCTGTACCTGTTGTTGGCGGTGAACGTGGCGGCCAGGCTCACTCCGCCCTCTCGCCTCTTGTTGCCGCTCTGAGAGTCCAGACTGGAGCTGGAGCCAGGGCTGTGCTGGACCAACGCTCCAGGCTGCTCGTCCTGAGGGACACAGTTCAACATGTGGTTATGGGACGAGGGTGGGAGGGCATCTGACACAGGGAGACAGAGGGTGGGAGACAGAGGGTGGGGGACAGAGGGTGGGGGACAGAGGGTGGGGGACAGAGAGTGGGAGACAGAGAGTGGGGGACAGAGGGTGGGGGACAGAGGGTGTGAGACAGAGGGTGGGGAACAGAGGGTGGGGGACAGATGGTGTGAGACAGAGGGTGGGGGACAGAGGGTGGGGGACAGAGAGTGGGAGACAGAGAGTGGGGGACAGAGGGTGGGGGACAGATGGTGTGAGACAGAGGGTGGGGAACAGAGGGTAGGGGACAGATGGTGTGAGACAGAGGGTGTGGGGCAGAGGGTGGGGGACAGAGAGTGGGAGACAGAGGGTGTGAGACAGAGGGTGGGGAACAGAGGGTGGGGGACAGAGGGTAGGGGACAGGACGTGGGGGACAGGACGCAGCAGTTGCAGTACCAGTATGTTCCAGGTGGTGGCGTCGGGCGAGTCTTTGCTGAACACAGACAGATACTCGTCTCTGACCTCGGGGCTGGACACAAGGGTCAATATTAGGGCCTTGAATATTTCTTCTCTCAATAACAATATTCAGAGTCAGAATGAGCCTGAATGAGCCTGAATGAGCCTGAATGAGCCAGAATGAGCCAGAATGAGTCAGAATGAGCCAGAATGAGCCTGAATGAGCCAGAATGAGTCAGAATGAGCCAGAATGAGCCAGAATGAGTCAGAATGAGCCTGAATGAGCCAGAATGAGCCAGAATGAGTCAGAATGAGCCGCAAACGTCTCATCGAGGTTCACGTGTCCCACAACATCACTTTAAATATACTTTATACTTTATACTCTTTAAACTACACGTTTGTGTCTGTTTATCAGCTCTTTTGAAGAGTTGGGACTCTAAACAGCTATAAACAGCTGCGTGTTCTTCATAAACAGCTGCGTTTTCTTCATAAACAGCTGCGTGTTCTTCATAAACAGTTGCGTGTTCTTCATAAACAGCTGCGTGTTCTTCATGAACAGTTGCGTTTTCTTCATAAACAGCTGCGTGTTCTTCATAAACAGCTGTGTGTTCTTCATAAACAGCTGCATGTTCTTCATAACCAGCTGCATGTTCTTCGTTCTTCATCAACAGCTGCGTGTTCTTCATAAACAGCTGCATGTTCTTCATAAACGGCTGCGTGTTCTTCATAAACGGCTGCTTGTTCTTCATAAACGGCTGCGTGTTCTTCATAAACGGCTGCGTGTTCTTCATAAACAGCTGCGTGTTCTTCATAAACAGCTGCGTGTTCTTCATAAACAGCTGCGTGTTCTTCATAAACGGCTGCGTGTTCTTCATAAACAGCTGCGTGTTCTTCATAAACAGCTGCGTGTTCTTCATCAACAGCTGCATGTTCGTCAGCTGCGTGTTCTTCATAAACGGCTGCGTGTTCTTCATAAACAGCTGCGTGTTCTTCATAAACAGCTGCGTGTTCTTCATAAACGGCTGCGTGTTCTTCATAAACAGCTGCGTGTTCTTCATAAACAGCTGCGTGTTCTTCATAAACAGCTGCGTGTTCTTCATAAACAGCTGCGTGTTCTTCATAAACAGCTGCGTGTTCTTCTGGTGCAGATCGGCCCTCTGAGCCTGTCCTTGACCTTTGGCCTGTGTGAAAGTCTAACTTGGGCACTGGGTCTGTGGCGGGGCATCTGGTCTAAGCACAGGTCTGTTGTCTCTTGTGTGAGACTGATGAACGTGACCTTTGACCTTCATGCAGTTGCAGGAGGTCAAAGGTCACGTTCATCATGTTTGTGTCTGGACCAAACAGACCCTAAACACACAAGAAAAGACTTTCATAACAAAGACATCATGAAAAACAAATGTAAAATAAATCTATATTATTATGATATAAATACTCTCTCCAGAAGCTTCAGACTTTCACTTGATTTGGTTTGAAATGTTGAAAAAGTCTGAATATTGAACAGAAATAATGGTGAGTTTGTCCCATGAGCCCCCCCCCCCGACCCACAATGCAACAGCCTCTGCAGCTCAGTGTCGGAGCCGCAGCGTTCGACTCTACGGCTCCGACACGGCGGCTCCGACATTCACATTTTAACGATGATGGACATAATGATAAACCATGTTTGGAAATGAAGTCCTCAAAATGGCGTCAGAAACAGGAAACACAAACACTTCAAGTCAAATAACAAAACAGCTCATGACTATTTCCTTTCTTCTAAGCGCTGGAGAGCAGAGCAGCTGCAGACTGAGCGTGTGCAGAGGAGCAGGTCACAGGTCACAGGGTCACGGCCCCCAGCTGCCTCATTAGCATTAGCATTAGCATAAAGCTCACATTTACATGACATTAACCAGAAGAATGAGCTGCACTGAAGGAATGAGAGAGACAGACGCACGCCGAGGACCACAGTGAGGACCACAGTGAGGACCACAGTGAGGACCACAGTGAGGACCACACCGAGGACCACAGTGAGGACCACAGTGAGGACCACAGTGAGGACCACACCGAGGACCACACCGAGGACCACACCGAGGACCACAGTGAGGACCACAGTGAGGACCACACCGAGGACCACAGTGAGGACCACAGTGAGGACCACACCGAGGACCACACCGAGGACCACACCGAGGACCACAGTGAGGACCACAGTGAGGACCACAGTGAGGACCACAGTGAGGACCGAGCGCCGCGCCCGCGGTCCTACAAATATAGAGAACGTGAATTACACGACGTGTCCCCTGGACAGAGCTTCTACTGTCCACAAGAGTCTTCTACTGTCCACAAGAGTCTTCTACTGTCCACTAGTCTTCTACTGTCCACTAGAGTCTTCTACTGTCCTCTAGAGCCTTCTACTGTCCACTAGAGCCTTCTACTGTCCACTAGAGTCTTCTACTGTCCACTAGAGTCTTCTACTGTCCTCTAGAGCCTTCTACTGTCCACTAGAGTATTCTACTGTCCACTAGAGTCTTCTACTGTCCTCTAGAGCCTTCTACTGTCCTTTAGAGTATTCTACTGTCCACTAGAGTCTTCTACTGTCCTCTAGAGCCTTCTACTGTCCTTTAGAGTATTCTACTGTCCACTAGAGTCTTCTACTGTCCACTAGAGTCTTCTACTGTCCTCTAGAGCCTTCTACTGTCCACTAGAGTCTTCTACTGTCCACTAGAGTCTTCTACTGTCCTCTAGAGTCTTCTACTGTCCACTAGAGTCTGTCCACAAGAGTCTTCTACTGTCCACTAGAGTCTTCTACTGTCCTCTAGAGTCTTCTACTGTCCACTAGAGTCTGTCCACAAGAGTCTTCTACTGTCCACTAGAGTCTTCTACTGTCCTCTAGAGTCTTCTACTGTCCACTAGAGTCTGTCCACAAGAGTCTTCTACTGTCCACTAGAGTCTGTCCACAAGAGTCTTCTACTGTCCACTAGAGTCTTCTGCTGTCCACTAGAGCCTTCTAGGCGTGGCGAGGGCCGATCATCGCCGCTTGCGGCTATATTTATATATTATATTCGTCAAATACAGAGTTTAAAGTGTGACCTCTGACCTGTGTCGTCCGGCGCTCGTGATGTTCACTTGAGTCGTGCTGTTGGAGCGACGCAGGTTCTTTATGGAGCGAGAACCTGCCAAACCATCAGCCTGAAACCAACAACACCCACATGAGAGGTCACAGTGAGGGTCAGAGGTCACAGTGAGGGTCAGAGGTCACAATGAAGAACACCCACATGAGAGGTCACAGTGAGGGTCAGAGGTCACAGTGAGGGTCAGAGGTCACAATGAAGAACACCCACATGAGAGGTCACAGTGAGGGTCAGAGGTCACAGTGAAGAACACCCACATGAGAGGTCACAGTGAAGGTCAGAGGTCACAGCGAAGGTCAGAAGTCACAGTGAAGAACACCCACATGAGAGGTCACAGTGAAGGTCAGAGGTCACAGTGAGGGTCAGAGGTCACTGTGAAGAACACCCACATGAGAGGTCACATTGAGGGTCAGAGGTCACCGTGAAGGTCAGAGGTCACAGTGAAGAACACCCACACCATGAAGGTCAGAGGTCACAGTGAAGGTCAGAGGTCACAGTGAGGGTCAGAGGTCACAGTGAGGGTCAGAGGTCACAGTGAAGAACATCAACAGAAGAAGCTGAGTGTTTCCTCCTGCTCCTGAGGAAAGACTCTGACAGGTGATGTTGTGCGTTGCCCTGGTTCCAGAGCGTTGCGGTGTGTGTGTGTGTGTGTGTGGTTGTGCGTTGCCGTGGTACCAGAGCGTTGCGGTGTGTGTGTGTGTGTGTGTGGTTGTGCGTTGCCGTGGTACCAGAGCGTTGCGGTGTGTGTGTGTGTGTGTGGTTGTGCGTTGCCGTGGTACCAGAGCGTTGCGGTGTGTGTGTGTGTGTGGTTGTGCGTTGCCGTGGTACCAGAGCGTTGCGGTGTGTGTGTGTGGTTGTGCGTTGCCGTGGTACCAGAGCGTTGCGGTGTGTGTGTGTGTGTGTGGTTGTGCGTTGCCGTGGTACCAGAGCGTTGCGGTGTGTGTGTGTGTGTGTGTGGTTGTGCGTTGCCGTGGTACCAGAGCGTTGCGGTGTGTGTGTGGTTGTGCGTTGCCGTGGTACCAGAGCGTTGCGGTGTGTGTGTGTGTGGTTGTGCGTTGCCGTGGTTCCAGAGCGTTGCGGTGTGTGTGTGTGTGTGTGTGTGTGTGGTTGTGCGTTGCCGTGGTACCAGAGCGTTGCGGTGTGTGTGTGTGTGGTTGTGCGTTGCCGTGGTTCCAGAGCGTTGCGGTGTGTGTTTGTGTGTGTGGTTGTGCGTTGCCGTGGTACCAGAGCGTTGCGGTGTGTGTGTGTGGTTGTGCGTTGCCGTGGTTCCAGAGCGTTGCAGTGTTTGTGTGTGGTTGTGCGTTGCCGTGGTACCAGAGCGTTGCGGTGTGTGTGGTTGTGCGTTGCTGTGGTTCCAGAGCGTTGCGGTGTGTGTGTGTGTGTGGTTGTGCGTTGCCGTGGTACCAGAGCGTTGCGGTGTGTGTGTGTGTGTGTGGTTGTACGTTGCCGTGGTACCAGAGCGGTGCGGTGTGTGTGTGTGTGTGTGGTTGTGCGTTGCCGTGGTTCCAGAGCGTTGCAGTGTTTGTGTGTGGTTGTGCGTTGCCGTGGTACCAGAGCGTTGCGGTGTGTGTGTGTGTGTGGTTGTACGTTGCCGTGGTTCCAGAGCGTTGCGGTGTTTGTGTGTGGTTGTGCGTTGCCGTGGTACCAGAGCGTTGCGGTGTGTGTGTGTGTGTGGTTGTACGTTGCCGTGGTTCCAGAGCGTTGCGGTGTTTGTGTGTGGTTGTGCGTTGCCGTGGTACCAGAGCGTTGCGGTGTGTGTGTGTGTGTGGTTGTACGTTGCCGTGGTTCCAGAGCGTTGCGGTGTGTGTGTGTGTGTGTGGTTGTGCGTTGCCGTGGTACCAGAGCGTTGCGGTGTGTGTGTGTGTGGTTGTGCGTTGCCGTGGTTCCAGAGCGTTGCGGTGTGTGTTTGTGTGTGTGGTTGTGCGTTGCCGTGGTACCAGAGCGTTGCGGTGTGTGTGTGTGGTTGTGCGTTGCCGTGGTTCCAGAGCGTTGCAGTGTTTGTGTGTGGTTGTGCGTTGCCGTGGTACCAGAGCGTTGCGGTGTGTGTGGTTGTGCGTTGCTGTGGTTCCAGAGCGTTGCGGTGTGTGTGTGTGTGGTTGTACGTTGCCGTGGTACCAGAGCGGTGCGGTGTGTGTGTGTGTGTGTGGTTGTGCGTTGCCGTGGTTCCAGAGCGTTGCAGTGTTTGTGTGTGGTTGTGCGTTGCCGTGGTACCAGAGCGTTGCGGTGTGTGTGTGTGTGTGGTTGTACGTTGCCGTGGTTCCAGAGCGTTGCGGTGTTTGTGTGTGGTTGTGCGTTGCCGTGGTACCAGAGCGTTGCGGTGTGTGTGTGTGTGTGGTTGTACGTTGCCGTGGTTCCAGAGCGTTGCGGTGTTTGTGTGTGGTTGTGCGTTGCCGTGGTACCAGAGCGTTGCGGTGTGTGTGTGTGTGTGGTTGTACGTTGCCGTGGTTCCAGAGCGTTGCGGTGTTTGTGTGTGGTTGTGCGTTGCCGTGGTACCAGAGTTGCGTTGCGGTGCTTGGGCGTGTCTCCCATCACAGACGCAGAGCGACAGAAGCGTTTTCCGGGCGTGGCGCTGGTCGGGCGTCGGCTCACGCTGACCTGAGAGCCGCTGATGCTCAGGTCCAGAGCGTCACCTGGACACACAGCCGAGGGGGGCGGGGCCATGTGGGCGGGGGAGGAGCTGGAGGCGGGGCTGCGGCTCATGTGCATCCTGAGGAAACAGAGGTAGATGATGAGTTATGATGATGAGTTATGATAATGCTACTGTCGTTAGCCCCATTCGCACGTCACACGCGCTGAAACGTCACAAAAGAAGTCTTTAAACGTCTTTGTTTCTGGAGCTTTGAACCCACGACACACTTTAGCTCCTGTCACCGCTCAGTGCTGCTCCTGTTGCTCCTGTCACCACTCTGTGCTGCTCCTGTCGCTCCTGTCGCCGCTCTGTGCTGCTCCTGTCGCTCCTGTCACCACGGCAACGCACAACAACCGCCCACAAGGACAAAGACACACACACTTCAAAGAAAACTACAGAGCGAGATTCTGACCAGGTCTTGAACAGTCTAAGGAATAAAGTCTGGCGGTAATGCAACACTCGGGATGCCAACCGCCATAAAACAACAACAACAACAACAGCAACAACAGGACTTGAACAGGTCTTGAACAGGTCTTGAACAGGTCTTGAACAGGATTTGAACAGGATTTGAACAGGTCTTGAACAGGTCTTGAACAGGTCTTGAACAGGTCTTGAACAGGATTTGAACAGGTCTTGAACAGGTCTTGAACAGGTCTTGAACAGGACTTGAACAGGACTTGAACAGGTCTTGAACAGGTCTTGAACAGGACTTGAACAGGACTTGAACAGGTCTTGAACAGGTCTTGAACAGGTCTTGAACAGGATTTGAACAGGTCTTGAACAGGTCTTGAACAGGTCTTGAACAGGTCTTGAACAGGATTTGAACAGGTCTTGAACAGGTCTTGAACAGGTCTTGAACAGGTCTTGAACAGGTCTTGAACAGGATTTGAACAGGTCTTGAACAGGTCTTGAACAGGTCTTGAACAGGACTTGAACAGGACTTGAACAGGTCTTGAACAGGTCTTGAACAGGACTTGAACAGGACTTGAACAGGTCTTGAACAGGTCTTGAACAGGTCTTGAACAGGATTTGAACAGGTCTTGAACAGGTCTTGAACAGGTCTTGAACAGGTCTTGAACAGGACTTGAACAGGACTTGAACAGGACTTGAACAGGTCTTGAACAGGTCTTGAACAGGACTTGAACAGGTCTTGAACAGGTCTTGAACAGGACTTGAACAGGACTTGAACAGGTCTTGAACAGGACTTGAATAGGTCTTGAACAGGTCTTGAACAGGTCTTGAACAGGACTTTAACAGGACTTGAACAGGTCTTGAACAGGACTTGAACAGGACTTGAACAGGTCTTGAACAGGACTTGAACAGGTCTTGAACAGGTCTTGAACAGGACTTGAACAGGTCTTGAACAGGTCTTGAACAGGACTTGAACAGGACTTGAACAGGTCTTGAACAGGTCTTGAACAGGTCTTGAACAGGACTTGAACAGGTCTTGAACAGGACTTGAACAGGTCTTGAACAGGACTTGAACAGGTCTTGAACAGGTCTTGAACAGGTCTTGAACAGGACTTTAACAGGACTTGAACAGGTCTTGAACAGGACTTGAACAGGACTTGAACAGGTCTTGAACAGGACTTGAACAGGTCTTGAACAGGTCTTGAACAGGACTTGAACAGGACTTGAACAGGTGTTGAACAGGTCTTGAACAGGTCTTGAACAGGACTTGAACAGGTCTTGAACAGGACTTGAACAGGATTTGAACAGGTCTTGAACAGGTCTTGAACAGGTGTTGAACAGGTGTTGAACAGGTCTTGAACAGGTCTTGAACAGGTCTTGAACAGGTCTTGAACAGGACTTGAACAGGATTTGAACAAGTCTTGAACAGGTCTTGAACAGGTCTTGAACAGGTCTTGAACAGGTCTTGAACAGGTCTTGAACAGGACTTGAACAGGACTTGAACAGGACTTGAACAGGTCTTGAACAGGTCTTGAACAGGTCTTGAACAGGACTTGAACAGGACTTGAACAGGTCTTGAACAGGTCTTGAACAGGTCTTGAACAGGACTTGAACAGGTCTTGAACAGGACTTGAACAGGATTTGAACAGGTCTTGAACAGGTCTTGAACAGGTCTTGAACAGGACTTGAACAGGTCTTGAACAGGTCTTGAACAGGTCTTGAACAGGTCTTGAACAGGTCTTGAACAGGTTTTGAACAGGTCTTGAACAGGTGTTGAACAGGTGTTGAACAGGATTTGAACAGGTCTTGAACAGGTCTTGAACAGGTCTTGAACAGGTCTTGAACAGGTCTTGAACAGGTCTTGAACAGGATTTGAACAGGTCTTGAACAGGTCTTGAACAGGTCTTGAACAGGTCTTGAACAGGACTTGAACAGGTCTTGAACAGGACTTGAATAGGTCTTGAACAGGTCTTGAACAGGACTTGAACAGGACTTGAACAGGTCTTGAACAGGTCTTGAACAGGACTTGAACAGGACTTGAACAGGTCTTGAACAGGTCTTGAACAGGTCTTGAACAGGTCTTGAACAGGTCTTGAACAGGTCTTGAACAGGATTTGAACAGGTCTTGAACAGGTCTTGAACAGGTCTTGAACAGGACTTGAACAGGACTTGAACAGGTCTTGAACAGGACTTGAACAGGTCTTGAACAGGTCTTGAACAGGACTTGAACAGGACTTGAACAGGTCTTGAACAGGTCTTGAACAGGACTTGAACAGGTCTTGAACAGGTCTTGAACAGGTCTTGAACAGGTCTTGAACAGGTCTTGAACAGGACTTGAATAGGTCTTGAACAGGTCTTGAACAGGTCTTGAACAGGACTTTAACAGGACTTGAACAGGTCTTGAACAGGACTTGAACAGGACTTGAACAGGACTTGAACAGGTCTTGAACAGGTCTTGAACAGGACTTGAACAGGTCTTGAACAGGTCTTGAACAGGACTTGAACAGGTCTTGAACAGGTCTTGAACAGGACTTGAACAGGACTTGAACAGGTCTTGAACAGGTCTTGAACAGGACTTGAACAGGTCTTGAACAGGACTTGAACAGGACTTGAACAGGACTTGAACAGGACTTGAACAGGTCTTGAACAGGTCTTGAACAGGTCTTGAACAGGACTTGAACAGGACTTGAACAGGTCTTGAACAGGTCTTGAACAGGTCTTGAACAGGACTTGAACAGGTCTTGAACAGGACTTGAACAGGATTTGAACAGGTCTTGAACAGGTCTTGAACAGGTCTTGAACAGGACTTGAACAGGTCTTGAACAGGTCTTGAACAGGTCTTGAACAGGTCTTGAACAGGTCTTGAACAGGTTTTGAACAGGTCTTGAACAGGTGTTGAACAGGTGTTGAACAGGATTTGAACAGGTCTTGAACAGGTCTTGAACAGGTCTTGAACAGGTCTTGAACAGGTCTTGAACAGGTCTTGAACAGGATTTGAACAGGTCTTGAACAGGTCTTGAACAGGTCTTGAACAGGTCTTGAACAGGACTTGAACAGGTCTTGAACAGGACTTGAACAGGTCTTGAACAGGACTTGAATAGGTCTTGAACAGGTCTTGAACAGGACTTTAACAGGACTTGAACAGGTCTTGAACAGGACTTGAACAGGACTTGAACAGGACTTGAACAGGTCTTGAACAGGACTTGAACAGGACTTGAACAGGTCTTGAACAGGTCTTGAACAGGACTTGAACAGGTCTTGAACAGGTCTTGAACAGGTCTTGAACAGGACTTGAACAGGACTTGAACAGGTCTTGAACAGGTCTTGAACAGGTCTTGAACAGGACTTGAACAGGTCTTGAACAGGACTTGAACAGGTCTTGAACAGGACTTGAACAGGTCTTGAACAGGTCTTGAACAGGTCTTGAACAGGACTTTAACAGGACTTGAACAGGTCTTGAACAGGACTTGAACAGGACTTGAACAGGTCTTGAACAGGACTTGAACAGGTCTTGAACAGGACTTGAACAGGTCTTGAACAGGTCTTGAACAGGACTTGAACAGGACTTGAACAGGTCTTGAACAGGACTTGAACAGGACTTGAACAGGTCTTGAACAGGACTTGAACAGGTCTTGAACAGGTCTTGAACAGGTCTTGAACAGGTCTTGAACAGGACTTGAACAGGTCTTGAACAGGACTTGAACAGGATTTGAACAGGTCTTGAACAGGTCTTGAACAGGTCTTGAACAGGACTTGAACAGGTCTTGAACAGGTCTTGAACAGGTCTTGAACAGGTCTTGAACAGGTCTTGAACAGGTTTTGAACAGGTCTTGAACAGGTGTTGAACAGGTGTTGAACAGGATTTGAACAGGTCTTGAACAGGTCTTGAACAGGTCTTGAACAGGTCTTGAACAGGTCTTGAACAGGTCTTGAACAGGATTTGAACAGGTCTTGAACAGGTCTTGAACAGGTCTTGAACAGGTCTTGAACAGGACTTGAACAGGTCTTGAACAGGACTTGAATAGGTCTTGAACAGGTCTTGAACAGGACTTGAACAGGACTTGAACAGGTCTTGAACAGGTCTTGAACAGGACTTGAACAGGACTTGAACAGGTCTTGAACAGGTCTTGAACAGGTCTTGAACAGGTCTTGAACAGGTCTTGAACAGGTCTTGAACAGGATTTGAACAGGTCTTGAACAGGTCTTGAACAGGTCTTGAACAGGACTTGAACAGGACTTGAACAGGTCTTGAACAGGACTTGAACAGGTCTTGAACAGGTCTTGAACAGGACTTGAACAGGACTTGAACAGGTCTTGAACAGGTCTTGAACAGGACTTGAACAGGTCTTGAACAGGTCTTGAACAGGTCTTGAACAGGTCTTGAACAGGTCTTGAACAGGACTTGAATAGGTCTTGAACAGGTCTTGAACAGGTCTTGAACAGGACTTTAACAGGACTTGAACAGGTCTTGAACAGGACTTGAACAGGACTTGAACAGGACTTGAACAGGTCTTGAACAGGTCTTGAACAGGACTTGAACAGGTCTTGAACAGGTCTTGAACAGGACTTGAACAGGTCTTGAACAGGTCTTGAACAGGACTTGAACAGGACTTGAACAGGTCTTGAACAGGTCTTGAACAGGACTTGAACAGGTCTTGAACAGGACTTGAACAGGACTTGAACAGGACTTGAACAGGACTTGAACAGGTCTTGAACAGGTCTTGAACAGGTCTTGAACAGGACTTGAACAGGACTTGAACAGGTCTTGAACAGGTCTTGAACAGGTCTTGAACAGGACTTGAACAGGTCTTGAACAGGACTTGAACAGGATTTGAACAGGTCTTGAACAGGTCTTGAACAGGTCTTGAACAGGACTTGAACAGGTCTTGAACAGGTCTTGAACAGGTCTTGAACAGGTCTTGAACAGGTCTTGAACAGGTTTTGAACAGGTCTTGAACAGGTGTTGAACAGGTGTTGAACAGGATTTGAACAGGTCTTGAACAGGTCTTGAACAGGTCTTGAACAGGTCTTGAACAGGTCTTGAACAGGTCTTGAACAGGATTTGAACAGGTCTTGAACAGGTCTTGAACAGGTCTTGAACAGGTCTTGAACAGGACTTGAACAGGTCTTGAACAGGACTTGAACAGGTCTTGAACAGGACTTGAATAGGTCTTGAACAGGTCTTGAACAGGACTTTAACAGGACTTGAACAGGTCTTGAACAGGACTTGAACAGGACTTGAACAGGACTTGAACAGGTCTTGAACAGGACTTGAACAGGACTTGAACAGGTCTTGAACAGGTCTTGAACAGGACTTGAACAGGTCTTGAACAGGTCTTGAACAGGTCTTGAACAGGACTTGAACAGGACTTGAACAGGTCTTGAACAGGTCTTGAACAGGTCTTGAACAGGACTTGAACAGGTCTTGAACAGGACTTGAACAGGTCTTGAACAGGACTTGAACAGGTCTTGAACAGGTCTTGAACAGGTCTTGAACAGGACTTTAACAGGACTTGAACAGGTCTTGAACAGGACTTGAACAGGACTTGAACAGGTCTTGAACAGGACTTGAACAGGTCTTGAACAGGACTTGAACAGGTCTTGAACAGGTCTTGAACAGGACTTGAACAGGACTTGAACAGGTCTTGAACAGGACTTGAACAGGACTTGAACAGGTCTTGAACAGGACTTGAACAGGTCTTGAACAGGTCTTGAACAGGACTTGAACAGGACTTGAACAGGTCTTGAACAGGTCTTGAACAGGACTTGAACAGGTCTTGAACAGGACTTGAACAGGTCTTGAACAGGTCTTGAACAGGACTTGAACAGGACTTGAACAGGTCTTGAACAGGTCTTGAACAGGTCTTGAACAGGTCTTGAACAGGTCTTGAACAGGTCTTGAACAGGTCTTGAACAGGTCTTGAACAGGTCTTGAACAGGTCTTGAACAGGTCTTGAACAGGTGTTGAACAGGTGTTGAACAGGATTTGAACACACCTCCTTCAGCACACACACAGTCGTCTCTTACACTTTACGCTGCATTAAATCCAGACTCATGTCAAAATGATAAACACATGTCTGATCATAAAGACAGAAGTAGATTTAGTCCTGACGTGAAGCGGATTTGGTTCCGACTCGTGTGTTCGAATAAACCGTTTGAATGTTTGTGAATGAAAACATGTTCAGCTCCTCCATGTTTCTAAAGTCTCAGAGGAACATAATGTGACGTAGAAACTGGATTAAGCTCAAATCATTAGCATTTAGCTGTGACGTGATAAGTGTCATGACGTTTTAAACATTCACTTCAGATTCAAAAGTATTCACAATTTAACGTGTCCACACACAAGTAAATAACGGTGAATATGAAGAAAAGTCTAAAAATTAAAATAAATGTGTCTAGGGTTCATTTTTAAGACAAAACAATAAAACATGTTGAGAATTCTGATGGAAACTAACTGACAGTAACGGTTATGTGGCGGAGAGTTTTAGGGTTAAACACTTACTTTAGGCGTGGAAGAGCAGCTTTAACACGTCACAACACGTCATAACACGTCATAACACGTCATAACACGTCATAACACGTCATAACACGCGGGATGATGTGTTTTTGGGGATATTTGCTTCAGTTTTGGCGCAGTTTGGTGCTGAATCCAGAGAAAGTCCGAGTGAGACTGAACCGGACAAAACAGCGCAACGACAGCGCGCAAACCCCGCCCCTCGCAGCGCTCTGATTGGTCCTGAGCGCGCACGCGACAGACGGGATTCTGCGCAGGGATTGGCTGCGTCACCCCGCGCCGCGCTGTGATTGGCTCAGGGCGTGACATTTAAGACATTTAAAGGGATTCAGTTTCACACAAAACGTAATGAAATACACGCAACCACGTGACACAACATGATTTATGATTCTTTATCCCGTTTGTTTTCTATTTATTCACTTTAACTGAGTATCAAGGATCATAAAAAGAAGTCCATTTATTCTGATAATTTGCTTAGTTAAAATACAGACTCCAAATGCCACGGGAGAACAAAACTAGTCTTGGTTTAGACCTGGTTTAGACCTGGTTTAGTCCTGGTTTAGTCCTGGTTTAGTCCTGGTCTAGGCCTGGTTTAGACCTGGTTTTGACCTGGTTTAAGCCTGTTTTAGTCCTGGTTTAGTCCTGGTTTAGACCTGGTTTAGACCTGGTTTGGACCTGGTTTAGACCTGGTTTGGACCTGGTTTAGACCTGGTTTGGACCTGGTTTAGACCTGGTTTGGACCTGGTTTGGACCTGGTTTGGACCTGGTTTAGACCTGGTTTAGACCTGGTTTGGACCTGGTTTAGACCTGGTTTGGACCTGGTTTGGACCTGGTTTAGACCTGGTTTAGACCTGGTTTAGACCTGGTTTGGACCTGGTTTGGACCTGGTTTGGACCTGGTTTAGACCTGGTTTGGACCTGGTTTGGACCTGGTTTGGACCTGGTTTGGACCTGGTTTAGACCTGGTTTAGACCTGGTTTGGACCTGGTTTAGACCTGGTTTGGACCTGGTTTGGACCTGGTTTGGACCTGGTTTAGACCTGGTTTAGACCTGGTTTGGACCTGGTTTGGACCTGGTTTAGACCTGGTTTAGACCTGGTTTAGACCTGGTTTGGACCTGGTTTGGACCTGGTTTGGACCTGGTTTAGACCTGGTTTGGACCTGGTTTAGACCTGGTTTGGACCTGGTTTGGACCTGGTTTGGACCTGGTTTGGACCTGGTTTAGACCTGGTTTAGACCTGGTTTGGACCTGGTTTAGACCTGGTTTGGACCTGGTTTGGACCTGGTTTGGACCTGGTTTAGACCTGGTTTAGACCTGGTTTGGACCTGGTTTAGACCTGGTTTGGACCTGGTTTGGACCTGGTTTGGACCTGGTTTAGACCTGGTTTAGACCTGGTTTGGACCTGGTTTGGACCTGGTTTAGACCTGGTTTAGACCTGGTTTAGACCTGGTTTGGACCTGGTTTGGACCTGGTTTGGACCTGGTTTAGACCTGGTTTAGACCTGGTTTGGACCTGGTTTGGACCTGGTTTAGACCTGGTTTAGACCTGGTTTAGACCTGGTTTGGACCTGGTTTGGACCTGGTTTGGACCTGGTTTAGACCTGGTTTTGACCTGGTTTAAGCCTGTTTTAGTCCTGGTTTAGTCCTGGTTTAGAACTGGTTTAGACCTGGTTTAGACCTGGTTTGGACCTGGTTTAGACCTGGTTTGGACCTGGTTTGGACCTGGTTTGGACCTGGTTTGGACCTGGTTTAGACCTGGTTTGGACCTGGTTTAGACCTGGTTTGGACCTGGTTTGGACCTGGTTTGGACCTGGTTTAGACCTGGTTTAGACCTGGTTTGGACCTGGTTTAGACCTGGTTTGGACCTGGTTTGGACCTGGTTTAGACCTGGTTTAGACCTGGTTTAGACCTGGTTTGGACCTGGTTTGGACCTGGTTTGGACCTGGTTTAGACCTGGTTTGGACCTGGTTTGGACCTGGTTTGGACCTGGTTTGGACCTGGTTTAGACCTGGTTTGGACCTGGTTTAGACCTGGTTTAGACCTGGTTTGGACCTGGTTTGGACCTGGTTTAGACCTGGTTTGGACCTGGTTTAGACCTGGTTTAGACCTGGTTTGGACCTGGTTTGGACCTGGTTTAGACCTGGTTTGGACCTGGTTTGGACCTGGTTTGGACCTGGTTTGGACCTGGTTTAGACCTGGTTTGGACCTGGTTTAGACCTGGTTTAGACCTGGTTTGGACCTGGTTTGGACCTGGTTTAGACCTGGTTTGGACCTGGTTTAGACCTGGTTTAGACCTGGTTTGGACCTGGTTTGGACCTGGTTTGGACCTGGTTTGGACCTGGTTTAGACCTGGTTTGGACCTGGTTTAGACCTGGTTTAGACCTGGTTTGGACCTGGTTTGGACCTGGTTTAGACCTGGTTTGGACCTGGTTTAGACCTGGTTTAGACCTGGTTTGGACCTGGTTTAGACCTGGTTTGGACCTGGTTTAGACCTGGTTTAGACCTGGTTTGGACCTGGTTTGGACCTGGTTTAGACCTGGTTTGGACCTGGTTTGGACCTGGTTTGGACCTGGTTTGGACCTGGTTTAGACCTGGTTTAGGCTCAGATCCGGGCTCAGATCTGGTGGTGTTTTGAGGAGAAATTGACCTGTTGCTTTCACAGAAAACATGATTCAAACAGAAGAATAAAGCACAAGTGTGATTTGAGCTGCAGATATTGTCTTAAATAATTTAAAAAAAGGCTCCAAACTCACTCTGGGATCATACGTGTGCTGCTGTCGAAGGTCATTGTTCTTTACGGCTTTGGCTCCAAAGTGTGTCCTGTTGTTTGTGAAGCTGCAGGGGACGTTTAAAGCACAAACTGCCTTTGTGAAGCCACACAAACCCTTTAAACCGGGCTTTGTCCCGTCCAGCTGCTGCTCCTCGGTGCCTGAAGGCCCCTGAAGGCCCCTGAAGGATGGTGAAGGTCCAGAGCAGCAGATGGAGCCAGGGTCAAAGCTCCTCCTCCTCCACCGCACACAAAACACACACATTCCATCAGACACAGAAGGAGGGACACAAAAGAGACACAAAAGAGAGACACAAAAGGAGAGGAGGGGACACGAGGAGAGGACACGAGGAGAGCAAAGGAAAGGGACAAAGAGAAGACTTGAGGACAGATGTGGAGTGTGGCTTTTCTGTTTACTTTCTGTTCTGGAGGAATAATCACAAAGTGCGTCTCCCAAACTTTGATCTAAAAGTTCCCAAAAACATACATTTTAGTCCTGAATTTTTGACTTTATGTTATTTATCTTGTTTTATCATTGAATCACTGAATCACCAAGACAAGTTCCTATGTTTGTGAATTCTGTTCATTTACAA
Organism: Eucyclogobius newberryi; assembly: GCF_026437365.1. Lineage (NCBI taxonomy): Eukaryota > Metazoa > Chordata > Actinopteri > Gobiiformes > Gobiidae > Eucyclogobius > Eucyclogobius newberryi. The sequence continues at coordinate 1,391,396 of NW_027315835.1, forward strand.
TGGAAATAAACCTTTTCTTATCCTGAATTCATCAAGTCGAGTCTCTGTCAAGTCACAGTCGAGTCCCGGTCGAGTCGAGTCCTGTTTGAGTCCTGGTCGAGTCCTGTTTGAGTCTCGGTCGAGTCCTGTTTGAGTCGAGTCCTGTTTGAGTCCCGGTCGAGTCCTGTTTGAGTCTCGGTCGAGTCCTGTTTGAGTCGAGTCCTGTTTGAGTCCCGGTCGAGTCCTGTTTGAGTCCCGGTCGAGTCCTGTTTGAGTCGAGTCCTGTTTGAGTCCCGGTCGAGTCCTGTTTGAGTCTCGGTCGAGTCCTGTTTGAGTCCCGGTTGAGTCCTGTTTGAGTCCCGGTCGAGTCCTGTTTGAGTCCCGGTCGAGTCTCGGTCGAGAGCATTTTTATTCTCAAAATATTTGACAGTTTTAAATGTTTCTGTAAAATATCTCACCAATAAAAAATACACAAAAAAATAAAATAAACAAAACAAACAAAATAATCTCTTCACGATTTACACGATAAAATCACCCAAAACTCTTTTTAGACCAAGAAACCGATACAAAAGTATTCAGGTACTTTATATTTGATGAAAGAGTGAAGTGTATTTGTTCAGGTAAAGTCTGTTTGCAGTAGTGGCTCAGCTTTTGCCCACTATCCAGAGGGTTGGTAGTTTGATCCCAGCTCAGGTCGCTGCCGAACTTAATCTAAAGCTGTTTAAAAAGAGCGGCGTTATTACGTCTTAAACGATTCGGGTGCAAACCATTTATTTTCACGACATTGAATTCAAAACCCTGTGACGACTTGGCCACTGTCCAGGATGTACCCCGCCTAAGGCCCGAAGTCACTGGGATAGGCTCCAGTCACCCGCGACCCTAAAAGGGAAAATGGATGGATGGATGAATTCAAAACACAAACAGTTTTTCATTTAGATTTAAATCCAGACGTGATGAAAGTCAAACAGCGCTGTCTTTTTCACTCAAACAGAAGTTAAATTATCTTTTATTCTGGAGCCGGAAGTGGAGCCGGAAGTCCGTGTGTTTTGCTCCGTTAGCCCCGTTAGCCTCGTTAGCCTCGTTAGCCGTCAGAACGAGCCTGTCTCTGTGTTTCACGTGAATAACGCGGTTCTTTTCACCGCAGAGACACTCGGCTCCAGGATGGTCCCCACAGAGGACTCCGCCCGGAAACGAGACATCGAGGACAAACTGAAGCAGGTCCGGGCTAATGCTAAAGCTAACACCGAGCTAATGCTAAAGCTAACACCGCTACTTGACACTTTACTGGGTTAAAACAGGAGCAGAGCATTAAAACACCATCAAAATGAAGCTCACGTTTATATCATATTAAATAATAACGGAACGAGACTCGTTTTAAGTCCATTAGAACCAAAATTAAGCTTGTTTTGAATTTCCAGGGTCACAATATTTGATGATCTTCTATCCTAAAAATGTATCTGAGCTTCACAAAAGTATAATTAGTGTTAAATTGTGTAATATTACTGTAGATAAAGGTCCAAACTGTTGTGTGGCAACATTTCTGTGAGTTTGTCCAGTTAAAGTCCAAGTGTGCGTCATGTGTTAAATGTGCAGTAAATGTGCAGTAAATGCAGTCCATAGATACATATTTCCATAAATAGAATAAATAAAGTGTGATGTTGTTTTCCAGGAGCAGGAGACGCTGTCGTTTATCAGAGAAAACCTGGAGAAGAGCGAGCAGCTCACCAAGGGCATGGTGAGAACACCACTGTTATAATGAGACTAAACATCAACTGTTATAATGAGACTAAACATCAACTGTTATAATGAGACTAAACATCAACTGTTATAATGAGACTAAACATCAACTGTTATAATGAGACTAAACATCAACTGTTATAATGAGACTAAACATCAACTGTTATAATGAGACTAAACATCAACTGTTATAATGAGACTAAACATCAAACACTGTTATAATAAGACTTAAAGGCGCAATGGACAATTTTTCGGCGATTTGAGAACGCAGGCGGAAGTGCGCATGCCACTCCCCCCACTCCCCCGTGCTCATGCCCCTCCCCCGTGCTCATGCCCCTCCCCCGTGCTCATGCCACTCCCCCGTGCACATGCCACTCCCCCGTGCACATGCCACTCCCCCGTGCTCATGCCACTCCCCCGTGCTCATGCCCCTCCCCCGTGCTCATGCCCCTCCCCCGTGCACATGCCACTCCCCCGTGCACATGCCACTCCCCCGTGCACATGCCACTCCCCCGTGCACATGCCACTCCCCCGTGCACATACCACTCCCCCGTGCACATGCCCCTCCCCCGTGTGGACTGATACAACACACACGTGCGTTTGTTTATTAGCGCGACGGAGCGCATCGCATCTCTCGTCTCCTGTAGATTTCTGTCCACTTCTGCGTCAGCTCGAACTGTCTTTCTCCGTCTTCATTTTGCCCCGTACACTGAGGGAACTATATTATGATAGATCCATGCGCTTAGACACGCGGAAACGTGAGGACGAACCGCACGCGGCTGCAGGTGAGCGACAGGTGCGTTTTATGATTGATACGTGGCAGGACTAATCGGCCGTCCACGCCACGAGGAAATAAGACTCAGATTTGGTCAAAAAAAATTGTCCATTCCACCTTTAAAGGTGGAATGGACAATTTTTTTCAGCAATTTTTTTATCATATTTCCTCGTGTCGTGGATAAATCATTTGTCCTGCCACCTATCAATCATAAAACGCACCTGTCGCTCACCTGCAGCCGCGTGTGGGGAGTGGCATGAGCACGGGGGAGTGGCATGTGCACGGGGGAGTGGCATGTGCACGGGGGAGGGGCATGCGCACGGGGGAGGGGCATGAGCACGGGGGAGGGGCATGTGCACGGGGGAGGGGCATGCGCACGGGGGAGGGGCATGCGCACGGGGGAGGGGCATGTGCACGGGGGAGGGGCATGCGCACGGGGGAGGGGCATGTGCACAGGGGAGGGGCATGTGCACGGGGGAGGGGCATGAGCACAGGGGAGTGGCATGTGCACTTCCACCTGCGTTCTCAAATCGCCGAAAAATCGTCCATTGCGCCTTTAACATAAAACACTATTATATTAAGACTAAACATAAACTATCATATTAAAGATTAAACGTTTGGCTTATTTGTCATAATAATGTTATTACCAATAAACATGACATAAAAGTCCAGGCTCAGAGCTACACCCGAGTCAGTCCTCATGTAGGTCCTGTTTGAGGCCCGTGTTAGACCCTGTTTGAGGCCCGTGTTAGACCCTGTTTGAGGCCCGTGTTAGACCCTGTTTGAGGCCCGTGTTAGACCCTGTTTGAGGCCCGTGTTAGACCCTGTTTGAGGCCCGTGTTAGACCCTGTTTGAGGCCCGTGTTAGACCCTGTTTGAGGCCCGTGTTAGACCCTGTTTGAGGCCCGTGTTAGACCCTGTTTGAGGCCCGTGTTAGACCCTGTTTGAGGCCCGTGTTAGACCCTGTTTGAGGCCCGTGTTAGACCCTGTTTGAGGCCCGTGTTAGACCCTGTTTGAGGCCCGTGTTAGACCCTGTTTGAGGCCCGTGTTAGACCCTGTTTGAGGCCCGGTCTGTGTTGCAGGTGTCGATCTTGTCTTCGTTCGAGAGTCGTCTGATGCAGCTGGAGAACTCCATCATCCCGGTCCATAAACAGACAGAAAACCTGCAGCGGCTCCAGGAGAACGTGGACCAGACTCTGAGCTGCATGGACCACGTCATCGGGTACCACCACGTCGCCAAGGATACGGACCGCATCATCAGGGAGGGGTGAGGTCACAGGAGGGGTGAGGTCACAGGAGGGGTGAGGTCACAGGAGGGGTGAGGTCACAGGAGGGGTGAGGTCACAGGAGGGGTGAGGTCACAGGATGGGTGAGGTCACAGGAGGGGTGAGGTCACAGGATGGGTGAGGTCACAGGATGGGTGAGGTCACAGGAGGGGTGAGGTCACAGGAGGGGTGAGGTCACAGGATGGGTGAGGTCACAGGAGGGGTGAGGTCACAGGAGGGGTGAGGTCACAGGAGGGGTGAGGTCACAGGAGGGGTGAGGTCACAGGAGGGGTGAGGTCACAGGAGGGGTGAGGTCACAGGATGGGTGAGGTCACAGGAGGGGTGAGGTCACAGGAGGGGTGAGGTCACAGGATGGGTGAGGTCACAGGAGGGGTGAGGTCACAGGAGGGGTGAGGTCACAGGATGGGTGAGGTCACAGGAGGGGTGAGGTCACAGGAGGGGTGAGGTCACAGGAGGGGTGAGGTCACAGGAGGGGTGAGGTCACAGGAGGGGTGAGGTCACAGGATGGGTGAGGTCACAGGAGGGGTGAGGTCACAGGATGGGTGAGGTCACAGGATGGGTGAGGTCACAGGAGGGGTGAGGTCACAGGAGGGGTGAGGTCATCCTGAACAGGCGTGTTTTGTGTCATGTGCGTTTACAGAGTGTCAACAGAAAATGACAGGAAGTCGAGTTTTTCAGAACAGAATCCTGATGTGATGTCATCAAAAAGCGCCAGGAGCATAAAGTGACAGATGTTGTCCCTTGTGTCCTCAGTCCCACCGGGCGTCTGGACGAGTACTTGTCCTGCATCGCTAAAATCCAGAAGGCCGTGGAGTATTTCCAGGACAACAACCCAGACAGCCCCGAGCTCAACACAGTGGTACTGACCTTCTGCTGACCTTCTGACCTTCTTCTGACCTTCTGACCTTCTGCTGGCCTTCTGACCTTCTGACCTTCTTCTGACCTTCTGACCTTCTGCTGGCCTTCTCCTGCCCTTCTGCCTGGTTCCTCTCTTCTTCTGACCTTCTGCCTGGTTCCTCTCTCTTCTCCTGCCCTTCTGCCTGGTTCCTCTCTTCTTCTGACCTTCTGCCTGGTTCCTCTCTCTTCTCCTGACCTTCTGCCTGGTTCCTCTCTCTTCTCCTGACCTTCTGCCTGGTTCCTCTCTCTTCTCCTGACCTTCTGCCTGGTTCCTCTCTCTTCTGACCTTCTGCCTGGTTCCTCTCTTCTCCTGACCTTCTACCTGGTTCCTCTCTTCTCCTGACCTTCTACCTGGTTCCTCTCTTCTCCTGACCTTCTGCCTGGTTCCTCTCTCTTCTCCTGACCTTCTGCCTGGTTCCTCTCTCTTCTCCTGACCTTCTGCCTGGTTCCTCTCTCTTCTCCTGACCTTCTGCCTGGTTCCTCTCTCTTCTCCTGACCTTCTGCCTGGTTCCTCTCTCTTCTCCTGACCTTCTGCCTGGTTCCTCTCTCTTCTCCTGACCTTCTGCCTGGTTCCTCTCTCTTCTCCTGACCTTCTACCTGGTTCCTCTCTTCTCCTGACCTTCTGCCTGGTTCCTCTCTCTTCTCCTGACCTTCTGCCTGGTTCCTCTCTCTTCTCCTGACCTTCTGCCTGGTTCCTCTCTCTTCTCCTGACCTTCTGCCTGGTTCCTCTCTCTTCTCCTGACCTTCTACCTGGTTCCTCTCTCTTCTCCTGACCTTCTGCCTGGTTCCTCTCTCTTCTCCTGACCTTCTGCCTGGTTCCTCTCTCTTCTCCTGACCTTCTGCCTGGTTCCTCTCTCTTCTGACCTTCTGCCTGGTTCCTCTCTTCTCCTGACCTTCTACCTGGTTCCTCTCTTCTCCTGACCTTCTACCTGGTTCCTCTCTTCTCCTGACCTTCTGCCTGGTTCCTCTCTTCTCCTGACCTTCTGCCTGGTTCCTCTCTCTTCTCCTGACCTTCTGCCTGGTTCCTCTCTCTTCTCCTGACCTTCTGCCTGGTTCCTCTCTCTTCTCCTGACCTTCTGCCTGGTTCCTCTCTCTTCTCCTGACCTTCTGCCTGGTTCCTCTCTCTTCTTCTGACCTTCTGCCTGGTTCCTCTCTCTTCTGACCTTCTGCCTGGTTCCTCTCTCTTCTGACCTTCTGCCTGGTTCCTCTCTTCTCCTGACCTTCTGCCTGGTTCCTCTCTTCTCCTGACCTTCTACCTGGTTCCTCTCTCTTCTCCTGACCTTCTGCCTGGTTCCTCTCTCTTCTCCTGACCTTCTGCCTGGTTCCTCTCTCTTCTCCTGACCTTCTGCCTGGTTCCTCTCTTCTCCTGACCTTCTGCCTGGTTCCTCTCTTCTCCTGACCTTCTGCCTGGTTCCTCTCTCTTCTCCTGACCTTCTGCCTGGTTCCTCTCTCTTCTCCTGACCTTCTGCCTGGTTCCTCTCTCTTCTCCTGACCTTCTGCCTGGTTCCTCTCTCTTCTCCTGACCTTCTGCCTGGTTCCTCTCTTCTCCTGACCTTCTGCCTGGTTCCTCTCTTCTCCTGACCTTCTACCTGGTTCCTCTCTCTTCTCCTGACCTTCTGCCTGGTTCCTCTCTCTTCTCCTGACCTTCTGCCTGGTTCCTCTCTCTTCTCCTGACCTTCTGCCTGGTTCCTCTCTCTTCTCCTGACCTTCTGCCTGGTTCCTCTCTTCTCCTGACCTTCTGCCTGGTTCCTCTCTTCTCCTGACCTTCTGCCTGGTTCCTCTCTTCTCCTGACCTTCTGCCTGGTTCCTCTCTCTTCTCCTGACCTTCTGCCTGGTTCCTCTCTTCTCCTGACCTTCTGCCTGGTTCCTCTCTTCCCCTGACCTTCTGCCCGGTTCCTCTCTCTTCTCCTGACCTTCTGCCTGGTTCCTCTCTTCTCCTGACCTTCTACCTGGTTCCTCTCTCTTCTCCTGACCTTCTGCCTGGTTCCTCTCTTCTCCTGACCTTCTGCCTGGTTCCTCTCTCTTCTCCTGACCTTCTGCCTGGTTCCTTGTGCAGAAGTCCCTCTTTGAGAAGGGGAAGGAGCTGCTGGAGGCGGAGTTCCGGGGCCTCCTGACCCGCTACAGTAAGCCTGTCCCTCCCATCCTGATCCTGGACGCTCTGGGAGCCGACGAGGAGCTGGAGGTCCAGGACGATGTGGTGCTGGAACATCTGCCTGAGGCTGTTCTGCAGGACATCATCTGCATCTCAGGCTGGTTAACGGAGTACGGCCGCAACCAGGGTGAGGACTAAACCAGGACTAAACCAGGACTAAACCAGGTCTAAACCAGGACTAAACCAGGACTAAACCAGGACTAAATCAGGTCTAAACCAGGACTAAACCAGGACTAAACCAGGACTAAACCAGGTCTAAACCAGGACTAAACAAGGACTAAACCAGGACTGAACCAGGTGTAAACCAGGTGTAAACCAAGACTAAACTAAGACTAAACCAAGACTAAACCAAGACTAAACCAGGTCTAAACCAGGTCTAAACCAGGTCTAAACCAGGTCTAAACCAGGACTAAACCAGGTCTAAACCAGGACTAAACCAGGTCTAAACCAGGACTAAACCAGGTCTAAACCAGGACTAAACCAGGTCTAAACCAGGACTACACCAGGACTAACCAGGTCTTTCCTCTGCAGACTTCATGAACGTGTACTATCAGATCCGCTCCAGTCAGCTGGATCGCTCCATAAAAGGCCTGAAGGATCATTTCAGGAAGAACAGCGCCTCCTCTGGTGCTTTGTACTCACCTGCAGTCCAGACCAAACGCAAGGACACGCCCACTAAGAAGCTCCCAAAGAGACCAGGTACGACCCGGCCCCAAAGCTGGGTCTGGGCCCCTCAGATGGACCGGGTGCAGGGCCTTCACTTCTCACAGAGGCGGCTTCACAAACACCTGCTGGAGCCTGGAACGTTCTCCAGGGTTCCACGCTTCTGTTTGACTTCATGTAGAGGATTCAACCTTTAGTCAATGTAACAACCAATCCCACCTTCATGTCACCTCATGTCACCTCCTGTCACCTCCTGTCACCTCATGTCACCTCCTGTCACCTCCTGTCACCTCCTGTCACCTCCTGTCACCTCCTGTCACCTTCATGTCACCTTCATGTCACCTTCATGTCACCTTCTGTCACCTTCATGTCACCTTCTGTCACCTTCATGTCACCTTCATGTCACCTTCTGTCACCTTCATGTCACCTTCTGTCACCTTCTGTCACCTTCATGTCACCTTCTGTCACCTTCATGTCACCTTCTGTCACCTTCATGTCACCTTCATGTCACCTTCATGTCACCTTCTGTCACCTTCTGTCACCTTCATGTCACCTCCTGTCACCTTTTGTCACCTTCATGTCACCTTCTGTCACCTCCTGTCACCTTCATGTCACCTTCATGTCACCTTCATGTCACCTTCATGTCACCTTCTGTCACCTTCTGTCACCTTCTGTCACCTCCTGTCACCTTCTGTCACCTTCTGTCACCTTCATGTCACCTTCCGTCACCTTCATGTCACCTTCATGTCGCCTTCCGTCACCTTCATGTCACCTTATGTCACCTCCTGTCACCTTCTGTCACCTTCTGTCACCTTCATGTCACCTTATGTCACCTTCTGTCACCTCCTGTCACCTTCATGTCACCTTCTGTCACCTTCATGTCACCTTCATGTCACCTTCTGTCACCTTCCGTCACCTTCATGTCACCTTCATGTCACCTCCTGTCACCTTCATGTCACCTTCATGTCACCTTCTGTCACCTTTTGTCACCTTCATGTCACCTTCATGTCACCTTCATGTCACCTTCTGTCACCTTCATGTCACCTTCTGTCACCTTCATGTCACCTTCTGTCACCTTCATGTCACCTTCATGTCACCTTCTGTCACCTTCATGTCACCTTCTGTCACCTTCTGTCACCTTCATGTCACCTTCTGTCACCTTCATGTCACCTTCTGTCACCTTCATGTCACCTTCATGTCACCTTCATGTCACCTTCTGTCACCTTCTGTCACCTTCATGTCACCTCCTGTCACCTTTTGTCACCTTCATGTCACCTTCTGTCACCTCCTGTCACCTTCATGTCACCTTCATGTCACCTTCATGTCACCTTCTGTCACCTTCTGTCACCTTCTGTCACCTTCTGTCACCTCCTGTCACCTTCTGTCACCTTCTGTCACCTTCATGTCACCTTCATGTCACCTTCCGTCACCTTCATGTCACCTTCATGTCGCCTTCCGTCACCTTCATGTCACCTTATGTCACCTCCTGTCACCTTCTGTCACCTTCTGTCACCTTCATGTCACCTTATGTCACCTTCTGTCACCTCCTGTCACCTTCATGTCACCTTCTGTCACCTTCATGTCACCTTCATGTCACCTTCTGTCACCTTCCGTCACCTTCATGTCACCTTCATGTCACCTCCTGTCACCTTCATGTCACCTTCATGTCACCTTCTGTCACCTTTTGTCACCTTCATGTCACCTTCATGTCACCTTCCGTCACCTTCTTGTCACCTTCATGTCACCTTCATGTCACCTTCTGTCACCTTTTGTCACCTTCATGTCACCTTCATGTCACCTTCCGTCACCTTCATGTCACCTTCATGTCACCTTCATGTCACCTTCATGTCACCTTCCGTCACCTTCATGTCACCTTCATGTCACCTTCCGACACCTCCTGTCACCTCCTGTCACCTCCTGTCACCTCCTGTCACCTTCCGTCACCTTCATGTCACCTTCATGTCACCTTCTGTCACCTCCTGTCACCTTCTGTCACCTTCATGTCACCTTCATGTCACCTTCTGTCACCTTCATGTCACCTTCTGTCACCTTCTGTCACCTTCATGTCACCTTCTGTCACCTTCATGTCACCTTCTGTCACCTTCATGTCACCTTCATGTCACCTTCATGTCACCTTCTGTCACCTTCTGTCACCTTCATGTCACCTCCTGTCACCTTTTGTCACCTTCATGTCACCTTCTGTCACCTCCTGTCACCTTCATGTCACCTTCATGTCACCTTCATGTCACCTTCTGTCACCTTCTGTCACCTTCTGTCACCTTCTGTCACCTCCTGTCACCTTCTGTCACCTTCTGTCACCTTCATGTCACCTTCATGTCACCTTCCGTCACCTTCATGTCACCTTCATGTCGCCTTCCGTCACCTTCATGTCACCTTATGTCACCTCCTGTCACCTTCTGTCACCTTCTGTCACCTTCATGTCACCTTATGTCACCTTCTGTCACCTCCTGTCACCTTCATGTCACCTTCTGTCACCTTCTGTCACCTTCATGTCACCTTATGTCACCTTCTGTCACCTCCTGTCACCTTCATGTCACCTTCTGTCACCTTCATGTCACCTTCATGTCACCTTCTGTCACCTTCCGTCACCTTCATGTCACCTTCATGTCACCTCCTGTCACCTTCATGTCACCTTCATGTCACCTTCTGTCACCTTTTGTCACCTTCATGTCACCTTCATGTCACCTTCCGTCACCTTCTTGTCACCTTCATGTCACCTTCATGTCACCTTCTGTCACCTTTTGTCACCTTCATGTCACCTTCATGTCACCTTCCGTCACCTTCATGTCACCTTCATGTCACCTTCATGTCACCTTCATGTCACCTTCCGTCACCTTCATGTCACCTTCATGTCACCTTCCGACACCTCCTGTCACCTCCTGTCACCTCCTGTCACCTCCTGTCACCTTCCGTCACCTTCATGTCACCTTCATGTCACCTTCTGTCACCTCCTGTCACCTTCTGTCACCTTCATGTCACCTTCATGTCACCTTCTGTCACCTCCTGTCACCTTCATGTCACCTTCATGTCACCTTCCTGTCACGTTCCGTCACCTTCATGTCACCTTCATGTCACCTTCATGTCACCTTCCGTCACCTTCATGTCACCTTCATGTCACCTCCTGTCACCTTCATGTCACCTTCATGTCACCTTCTGTCACCTTTTGTCACCTTCATGTCACCTTCATGTCACCTTCCGTCACCTTCATGTCACCTTCATGTCACCTTCATGTCACCTTCTGTCACCTTTTGTCACCTTCATGTCACCTTCATGTCACCTTCCGTCACCTTCATGTCACCTTCATGTCACCTTCATGTCACCTTCATGTCACCTTCATGTCACCTTCCGTCACCTTCATGTCACCTTCATGTCACCTTCCGACACCTCCTGTCACCTCCTGTCACCTCCTGTCACCTTCCGTCACCTTCATGTCACCTTCATGTCACCTTCCGTCACCTTCATGTCACCTTCATGTCACCTCCTGTCACCTTCTGTCACCTTCATGTCACCTTCATGTCACCTTCTGTCACCTCCTGTCACCTTCATGTCACCTTCATGTCACCTTCCTGTCACGTTCCGTCACCTTCATGTCACCTTCATGTCACCTTCCGTCACCTTCATGTCACCTTCATGTCACCTCCTGTCACCTTCTGTCACCTTCATGTCACCTTCATGTCACCTTCTGTCACCTCCTGTCACCTTCATGTCACCTTCCGTCACCTTCATGTCACCTCCTGTCACCTTCTGTCACCTTCATGTCACCTTCATGTCACCTTCTGTCACCTCCTGTCACCTTCATGTCACCTTCATGTCACCTTCATGTCACCTCCTGTCACCTTCTGTCACCTTCATGTCACCTTCATGTCACCTTCTGTCACCTCCTGTCACCTTCATGTCACCTTCATGTCACCTTCCTGTCACGTTCCGTCACCTTCATGTCACCTTCATGTCACCTTCTGTCACCTTCCGTCACCTTCATGTCACCTTCCTGTCACCTTCATGTCACCTTCATGTCACCTCCTGTCACCTTCATGTCACCTTCATGTCACCTTCTGTCACCTTTTGTCACCTTCATGTCACCTTCATGTCACCTTCCGTCACCTTCATGTCACCTTCATGTCACCTTCATGTCACCTTCTGTCACCTTTTGTCACCTTCATGTCACCTTCATGTCACCTTCATGTCACCTTCTGTCACCTTTTGTCACCTTCATGTCACCTTCATGTCACCTTCCGTCACCTTCATGTCACCTTCATGTCACCTTCATGTCACCTTCTGTCACCTTTTGTCACCTTCATGTCACCTTCATGTCACCTTCCGTCACCTTCATGTCACCTTCATGTCACCTTCATGTCACCTTCATGTCACCTTCATGTCACCTTCCGACACCTCCTGTCACCTCCTGTCACCTCCTGTCACCTCCTGTCACCTCCTGTCACCTTCCGTCACCTTCATGTCACCTTCATGTCACCTTCATGTCACCTTCCGTCACCTTCATGTCACCTTCATGTCACCTTCCGACACCTCCTGTCACCTTCTGTCACCTTCATGTCACCTTCATGTCACCTTCTGTCACCTCCTGTCACCTTCATGTCACCTTCATGTCACCTTCCTGTCACGTTCCGTCACCTTCATGTCACCTTCATGTCACCTTCTGTCACCTTCCGTCACCTTCATGTCACCTTCCTGTCACCTTCATGTCACCTTCATGTCACCTCCTGTCACCTTCATGTCACCTTCATGTCACCTTCTGTCACCTTTTGTCACCTTCATGTCACCTTCCGTCACCTTCATGTCACCTTCATGTCACCTTCTGTCACCTTTTGTCACCTTCATGTCACCTTCATGTCACCTTCCGTCACCTTCATGTCACCTTCATGTCACCTTCCGACACCTCCTGTCACCTCCTGTCACCTCCTGTCACCTCCTGTCACCTCCCGTCACCTTCCGTCACCTTCCGTCACCTTCATGTCACCTTCATGTCACCTTCCGTCACCTTCATGTCACCTTCATGTCACCTTCCGACACCTCCTGTCACCTTCATGTCACCTTCATGTCACCTTCATGTCACCTTCCGTCACCTTCATGTCACCTTCATGTCACCTTCCGACACCTCCTGTCACCTTCTGTCACCTTCATGTCACCTTCATGTCACCTTCTGTCTCACACACTTCATGGGACAAATGTCCAGTGTATATCATGTCCATGGAGACAAACAGGACCATGTGATCCTCCAGCTCATCATCATTAACATGTTCATCATTGTAATTATTTAAAGTCTCACTTTTGATCCAGAAGAACGACTTGATGAAGCCGCCTCTGTTTTTCTCTTTTTTAAACCACATTATTTTCTGTTTTTGAACTAACCATTTCTTTTTCTCTCGTCCTGACACAGTTTACATCCCAGGTACCTCCTACTGTAGGCTAAAGCTGTCACAGTGTACCTCCTGCTGTAGGCTAAAGCTGTCACAGTGTACCTCCTGCTGTAGGGTAAAGCTGTCACAGTGTACCTCCTGCTGTAGGCTAAAGCTGTCACAGTGTACCTCCTGCTGTAGGCTAAAGCTGTCACAGTGTAACTCCTGCTGTAGGCTAAAGCTGTCACAGTGTACCTCCTGCTGTAGGCTAAAGCTGTCACAGTGTACCTCCTGCTGTAGGCTAAAGCTGTCACAGTGTAACTCCTGCTGTAGGCTAAAGCTGTCACAGTGTAACTCCTGCTGTAGGCTAAAGCTGTCACAGTGTAACTCCTGCTGTAGGCTAAAGCTGTCACAGTGTAACTCCTGCTGTAGGCTAAAGCTGTCACAGTGTACCTCCTGCTGTAGGCTAAAGCTGTCATAGTGTACCTCCTGCTGTAGGCTAAAGCTGTCACAGTGTAACTCCTGCTGTAGGCTAAAGCTGTCACAGTGTAACTCCTGCTGTAGGCTAAAGCTGTCACAGTGTACCTCCTACTGTAGGCTAAAGCTGTCACAGTGTACCTCCTGCTGTAGGCTAAAGCTGTCACAGTGTACCTCCTGCTGTAGGCTAAAGCTGTCACAGTGTACCTCCTGCTGTAGGCTAAAGCTGTCACAGTGTACCTCCTGCTGTAGGCTAAAGCTGTCACAGTGTAACTCCTACTGTAGGCTAAAGCTGTCACAGTGTAACTCCTGCTGTAGGCTAAAGCTGTCACAGTGTACCTCCTGCTGTAGGCTAAAGCTGTCACAGTGTAACGCCTACTGTAGGCTAAAGCTGTCACAGTGTAACTCCTGCTGTAGGCTAAAGCTGTCACAGTGTACCTCCTGCTGTAGGCTAAAGCTGTCACAGTGTACCTCCTGCTGTAGGCTAAAGCTGTCACAGTGTAACGCCTGCTGTAGGCTAAGGCTGTCACAGTGTACCTCCTGCTGTAGGCTAAAGCTGTCATAGTGTACCTCCTGCTGTAGGCTAAAGCTGTCACAGTGTAACTCCTGCTGTAGGCTAAAGCTGTCACAGTGTAACTCCTGCTGTAGGCTAAAGCTGTCACAGTGTACCTCCTACTGTAGGCTAAAGCTGTCACAGTGTACCTCCTGCTGTAGGCTAAAGCTGTCACAGTGTACCTCCTGCTGTAGGCTAAAGTTGTCACAGTGTACCTCCTGCTGTAGGCTAAAGTTGTCACAGTGTACCTCCTGCTGTAGGCTAAAGCTGTCACAGTGTAACTCCTGCTGTAGGCTAAAGCTGTCACAGTGTAACTCCTACTGTAGGCTAAAGCTGTCACAGTGTAACTCCTGCTGTAGGCTAAAGCTGTCACAGTGTACCTCCTGCTGTAGGCTAAAGCTGTCACAGTGGAACGCCTACTGTAGGCTAAAGCTGTCACAGTGTAACTCCTGCTGTAGGCTAAAGCTGTCACAGTGTAACGCCTGCTGTAGGCTAAGGCTGTCACAGTGTACCTCCTGCTGTAGGCTAAAGCTGTCACAGTGTACCTCCTGCTGTAGGCTAAAGCTGTCACAGTGTAACGCCTGCTGTAGGCTAAGGCTGTCACAGTGTACCTCCTGCTGTAGGCTAAAGCTGTCACAGTGTAACTCCTACTGTAGGCTAAAGCTGTCACAGTGTAACTCCTGCTGTCACAGTGTAACTCCTACTGTAGGCTAAAGCTGTCACAGTGTACCTCCTGCTGTAGGCTAAAGCTGTCACAGTGTAACTCCTGCTGTAGGCTAAAGCTGTCACAGTGTAACTCCTGCTGTAGGCTAAAGCTGTCACAGTGTAACTCCTGCTGTAGGCTAAAGCTGTCACAGTGTAACTCCTGCTGTAGGCTAAAGCTGTCACAGTGTAAGTCCTGCTGTAGGCTAAAGCTGTCACAGTGTAACTCCTGCTGTAGGCTAAAGCTGTCATTGTAACTTCTGCTGTAGGCTAAAGCTGTCACAGTGTAAGTGCTGCTGTAGGCTAAAGCTGTCACAGTGTACCTCCTACTGTAGGCTAAAGCTGTCACAGTGTAAGTGCTGCTGTAGGCTAAAGCTGTCACAGTGTAACTCCTGCTGTAGGCTAAAGCTGTCACAGTGCAAGTTCTGCTGTAGGCTAAAGCTGTCACAGTGTAATGCCTGCTGTAGGCTAAAGCTGTCACAGTGTAACTCCTGCTGTAGGCTAAAGCTGTCACAGTGTAACTCCTTCTGTAGGCTAAAGCTGTCACAGTGTAACTCCTACTGTAGGCTAAAGCTGTCACAGTGTAACTTCTACTGTAGGCTAAAGCTGTCACAGTGTAACTCCTGCTGTAGGCTAAAGCTGTCACAGTGTAACTCCTTCTGTAGGCTAAAGCTGTCACAGTGTAACTCCTACTGTAGGCTAAAGCTGTCACAGTGTAACTTCTACTGTAGGCTAAAGCTGTCACAGTGTAACTTCTACTGTAGGCTAAAGCTGTCACAGTGTAACTCCTGCTGTAGGCTAAAGCTGTCACATGCGACTCACCTGTAGAGGCACCGCCCCTTTCGGCGATAGAAGCCCCGCCTCCTTTGCCTGTAGAGGCTCCGCCCCTTTCACATGGGCTGTTTCTACACATGAGGATGTAATAAATCAAGTTTAAACTTTGAATAAAGACAATATTAAAACAAGTCAAATGACCTGAAACATAAAACCACATGATGTAATAATCCAGTTATTACATTTAGATCATGATTATGGAATGTGTTATTACATGTAATAAGTACATGTAATAAGACTTAATGACACATTAGACATTGTTACATCCTCAGTGACTCTGAAGGCTGATCTTTCTCTTTCTGGTTTCCTCCTCCTCTCTGTTTGGCTCCTCCTCTTCCTCCTCCTCCTCTTCCTCTCCCGTCCTGCGGGTGGCGCCGCAGGGACGATCCGTAAAGCGCAGAACCTTCTCAAACAGTACTCACAGCATGGGCTCGATGGGAAAAAGAGCGGCTCTAACCTCACTCCTCTGGAAGGTAACTGCTCTGTGTCCTCAAGACCAGTTTAAGACCAGGACCAGGGACCAGGACCAGGGACCAGAGATCAGAGATCAGAGGTCAGAGACCAGGGACCAGAGACCAGGGACCAGAGACCAGAGACCAGGGACCAGGGACCAGAGACCAGAGACGAGGGACCAGGGGCAAGAGACCAGGGACCAGGGACCAGAGACCAGAGACCAGAGACCAGAGACCAGAGACCAGGACCAGAGACCAGGACCAGAGACCAGGACCAGGGACCAGGGACCAGAGACCACATTCAGACTCTGGTTGTGTTTCAGGATTTAAACTGGTTTTGTTTCCCTCTTCTGTCTCTATCTCACACACATGGTCCTTTTGGTGCGGTCTTAGTTTAGTCCTGGTTTTCCTGGTGTATTCCGCTGGTTTTGGATCAGTTTTGGTTTCGGTAGATATTTCTGGTCGCGGTGGCTTCGGCTGGTGGTGGGTTTTTGCTCCGTTTTTGTTTCATAAAATGTGAAATACAAACAGATCACGAGCTTCGACTCAAACTGCTGTCGGACCCGAGCGACCGGAGCGGCGCCGGTGAGTCACCAGGAAACACCCACACACTATGAACACATGCACCTGAAACTGGGCGGGGCAGACCGCTTCGAAGGTCACCTTGACCACATGGATACAAGAGCTTAGCAGCTTCACTTCAGCCTCATAGTCACAGGCCTTTTGTCATCCAAACGACTCTAGATGAACCCAAATGTACACAGTGAAACGTTCCGGAAAGAAAGGGAAATCAAAGCTGGAACCGCCTGTCGTCGCCGTGCGTCTAAGGTCGGGCGTGTGCGTTTTGCGCTGCAGGTAAAGACGACGTGCTGGACATCGAGATCGACTCGTATATACACTGCATCAGCGCCTTCGTGAAGCTGGCTCAGAGCGAGTACGCCCTTCTGACCGAGGTCATCCCCGAGCACCACCAGAAGAAGACCTTTGACTCGCTCATACAGGTGAGGCGGGGCATACAGGTGAGGCGGGGCATACAGATGAGGCAGGGCATACAGGTGAGGCAGGGCATACAGGTGAGGCGGGGCTGGGCACACAGGTGAGGCGGGGCATACAGGTGAGGCTGGGCACACAGGTGAGGCGGGGCACACAGGTGAGTGCGGGGCATACAGGTGAGGCGGGGCACACAGGTGAGGCGGGGCACACAGGTGAGTGCAGGGCATACAGGTGAGGCGGGGCATACAGGTGAGGCGGGGCATACAGGTGAGGCAGGGCATACAGGTGAGGCGGGGCACACCGGTGAGGCGGGGCATCTGGGTCAAAGGCGGGAGAGCCGTGTTCTTTGTGTGTCCTGCAGGAGGCGCTGGTGACTGTTCTCTCTGTGTCCTGCAGGAGGCGCTGGATAACCTGATGCTGGAGGGAGATAACATTGTGTCCGCGGCGAGGAGAGCGATCCTGAGACACGATTATTCAGCCGTTCTGTCCATCTTTCCCATCCTCCGACACCTGAAGATGAACAAGAGCGACTTCGACCAGACGCTGCAGGTGAAGCCTCAGCCGGGGTTCCACTCATGCTAACGACTATGTGGAGCCTTAGCAACACAAAGCTAGCAAAGCACGTTAGCCACAGCTGTTTCCTGTTCATGGCACTCGCTTTGTCAAGAGCCACAATCTGATATTTCCAGGTCATAAAGTGTCTGACATGATCCAATGCCAAAGCACGACATAAAGAGAGGTTCAAACGCGGCAATGCTCATGCTGTTGCTCATGCTGTTGCTCATGCTGATGCTCATGCTGTTGCTCATGCTGTTGCTCATGCTGTTGCTCATGCTGATGCTCATGCTGATGCTCATGCTGATGCTCATGCTGTTGCTCATGCTGTTGCTCATGCTGTTGCTCATGCTGTTGCTCATGCTGATGCTCATGCTGATGCTCATGCTGTTGCTCATGCTGTTGCTCATGCTGATGCTCATGCTCATGCTGATGCTCATGCTCATGCTGTTGCTCATGCTGTTGCTCATGCTGTTGCTCATGCTGATGCTCATGCTGATGCTCATGCTGTTGCTCATGCTCTGCTCATGCTGTTGCTGTTACTGTTGCTGATGCTGTTGCTGATGCTGATACTCTGCTCATGCTGTTGCTCTGCTCATGCTGTTGCTCATGCTGTTGCTCATGCTGTTGCTCATGCTGTGTTCAGGGCACTGCTGCCAGCACCAAGAACAAACTTCCTGCTCTGATCACTTCCATGGAGACGATTGGAGCCAAAGCCCTGGAGGAGTTTGCAGACAGCATCAAGGTACACGAATACTACGAGTACTGCAGTCAGTACTACAGTCAGTACTACAGGACTACAGTACTACAGTCAGTACTACAGTCAGTACTACAGTACTACAGTACTGCAGTCAGTACTACAGTACTGCAGTCAGTACTACAGTACTACAGTCAGTACTACAGTACTACAGACAGTACTATAGACAGTACTACAGTCAGTACTACAGTCAGTAAAACAGTACTACAGTACTACAGTCAGTACTACAGTCAGTACTACAGTCAGTACTACAGTCAGTACTACAGTACTACAGTACTGCAGTCAGTACTACAGTACTACAGTCAGTACTACAGTCAGTACTACAGTCAGTACTACAGTCAGTACTACAGTACTACAGTACTGCAGTCAGTACTACAGGACTACAGGACTACAGTAGTACAGTCAGTACTACAGTCAGTACTACAGTCAGTACTACAGTACTACAGTCAGTACTACAGTACTACAGTACTACAGACAGTACTACAGTCAGTACTACAGTACTACAGTCAGTACTACAGTACTACAGTCAGGACCTTTTATAAAAACCATGTGTACATGTGTTTGATTCAGAACGATCCAGATAAAGAGTACAACATGCCCAAAGATGGAACTGTCCACGAGCTCACCAGCAACGTAAGAATACTACTACTACTACTACTACTACTACTACTACTACTACTACTACTACTACTACAAATACTACTACAAATACTACAAATACTACTACTACTACAAATACTACTACTACTACTACTACTACAAATACTACTACTACAAATACTATTAATACTACTGCTGCTGTTACTACTACACAGTTTATATAAAAACATGTTTTAATGTCTCTAAATCTCTTTCATTTTCTCCTGAAGGCGATTCTGTTTCTGCAGCAGCTGCTGGACTTTCACGAGACGGCAGGAGCCATGCTGGCCTCACAAGGTACTGCACCTGGTACTTGGTAATGCACCTGGTACTACACCTGGTACTGCACCTGGTACTGCACCTGGTACTTGGTACTGCACCTGGTTTCCACCTGGTTTAGACCTGGTCTACACATGGTCTCTGCTCTGCTTGTCCTGCTCCTGTCCTGACGCTCTCTAACATCTGTTCCTTCTGGTTTCTGCTGCTTGTCTCAGTTTTGGGGGACACTTATAACATTCCTCTGGACCCCCGAGGTAAGGCTGCGTCTGATTGGCCCTTTCAACCTCAGTCCTGTGACCAGTCTGTTTCCTCCTTCATGTCACACTTTTATTTGAGTTGTTGTTTCTCCACTTTCTCTGCTCCGTCTCATGAACGTGTCATGAACCAGTCGTTTGACACCATTAAATGTAAAGATTAAATGTAAAGAATAATAATCATGATGTCATTGTTTTCCTTCCAGAGAGTTCTTTGTCTTCGAACTACACGTCTGATTTTAACAAACGTCTGCTCAGCTCCTACATCTGTGAGTCTCTCAACGCACAATAGTCCTGGTTTAGACCTGGTTTAGGCCTGGTTTAGACCTGGTTTAGTCGTAGTTTAGTCCTGGTTTAGACCTGGTTTAGGCCTGGTTTAGACCTGGTTTAGTCGTAGTTTAGTCCTGGTTTAGACCTGGTTTAGGCCTGGTTTAGACCTGGTTTAGTCGTAGTTTAGTCCTGGTTTAGACCTGGTTTAGGCCTGGTTTAGACCTGGTTTAGTTGTAGTTTAGTCCTGGTTTGGACCTGGTTTAGACCTGGTTTAGTCCTGGTTTAGACCTGGTTTAGGCCTGGTTTAGACCTGGTTTAGTTGTAGTTTAGTCCTGGTTTAGTCCTGGTTTAGACCTGGTTTAGGCCTGGTTTAGACCTGGTTTAGTTGTAGTTTAGTCCTGGTTTAGACCTGGTTTAGTCGTAGTTTAGTCCTGGTTTGGACCTGGTTTAGACCTGGTTTAGTCGTGGTTTAGACCTGGTTTAGTTGTAGTTTAGACCTGGTTTAGACCTGGTTTAGTCCTGGTTTAGACCTGGTTTAGACTTGGTTTAGTCCTAGTTAAATCCTGGTTTAGACCTGGTTTAGTCCTAATTTAGACCTGGTTTAGACCTGGTTTAGACCTGGTTTAGACCTGGTTTAGACCTGGTTTAGACCTGGTTTAGTCCTAATTTAGACCTGGTTTTGTCCTGATTTAGACCTGGTTTAGTCCTGGTTAAAACCTGGTTTAGTCCTGGTTTAGACCTGGTTTAGACCTGGTTTGGTCCTAATTTAGTCCTGGTTAAGACCTTGTTTAGTCCTGGTTTAGTCCTAATTTAGACCTGGTTTAGTCCTGGTTTAGACCTGGTTTAGTCCTAATTTAGTCCTGGTTTAGACCTGGTTTAGTCCTGGTTTGGACCTGGTTTAGTCCTAATTTAGACCTGGTTTAGACCTGGTTTAGTCCTGGTTTAGACCTGGTTTAGTACTGGTTTAGACCTGGTTTAGACCTGGTTTAGTCCTAATTTAGACCTGGTTTAGACCTGGTTTAGACCTGGTTTAGACCTGGTTTAGTCCTGGTTTAGTCCTGGTTTAGACCTGGTTTAGTACTGGTTTAGACCTGGTTTAATCCTGGTTTAGTCCTGGTTTAGACCTGGTTTAGACCTGGTTTAGTCCTAATTTAGACCTGGTTTAGACCTGGTTTAGTCCTAATTTAGACCTGGTTTAGACCTGGTTTAGTCCTGGTTTAGACCTGGTTTAGACCTGGTTTAGTCCTGGTTTAGTCCTGGTTTAACTGGTTTTCTTGTCTTGGTTCAGGTAAAGTCTTGGGAAACTTGCAGCTGAACCTTTTGTCCAAATCCAAAGTTTATGAAGACCAAGCTCTGAGCGCCATTTTCCTCCACAACAACTACAACTACATCCTCAAGAGTCTGGAGAAGTGAGTCACCTCCAGACCTGGTCCAGACCTGGTCCAGACCTGGCCCAGACCTGGTCCAGACCTGGTCCAGACCTGGTCCAGACCTGCTCCAGACCTGCTCCAGACCTGCTCCAGACCTGCTCCAGACTCTTGTTTGTGTCTCAGGTCGGAGCTGATTCAGTTGGTGACTGTGACCCAGAAACGAGCAGAAAACTCCTACAGAGAACTCATCGAGCAGCAGATCCTCACCTACCAGAGGAGGTAACTCTAGAGTCTATGCACCTACCAGAGGAGGTAACTCTAGAATCTCTGCACCTACCAGAGGAGGTAACTCTAGAGTCTATGCACCTACCAGAGGAGGTAACTCTAGAGTCTATGCACCTACCAGAGGAGGTAACTCTAGAGTCTATGCACCTACCAGAGGAGGTAACTCTAGAGTCTATGCACCTACCAGAGGAGGTAACTCTAGAGTCTATGTACCTACCAGAGGAGGTAACTCTAGAGTCTATGCACCTACCAGAGGAGGTAACTCTAGAATCTCTGCACCTACCAGAGGAGGTAACTCTAGAATCTCTGCACCTACCAGAGGAGGTAACTCTAGAATCTATGCACCTACCAGAGGAGGTAACTCTAGAATCTATGCACCTACCAGAGGAGGTAACTCTAGAATCTCTGCACCTACCAGAGGAGGTAACTCTAGAGTCCATGCACCTACCAGAGGAGGTAACTCTAGAATCTCTGCACCTACCAGAGGAGGTAACTCTAGAATCTATGCACCTACCAGAGGAGGTAACTCTAGAGTCTCTGCACCTACCAGAGGAGGTAACTCTAGAATCTCTGCACCTACCAGAGGAGGTAACTCTAGAGTCTATGCACCTACCAGAGGAGGTAACTCTAGAGTCTATGCACCTACCAGAGGAGGTAACTCTAGAGTCTATGCACCTACCAGAGGAGGTAACTCTAGAGTCTATGCACCTACCAGAGGAGGTAACTCTAGAGTCTATGCACCTACCAGAGGAGGTAACTCTAGAGTCTATGCACCTACCAGAGGAGGTAACTCTAGAGTCTATGCACCTACCAGAGGAGGTAACTCTAGAATCTCTGCACCTACCAGAGGAGGTAACTCTAGAATCTCTGCACCTACCAGAGGAGGTAACTCTAGAATCTATGCACCTACCAGAGGAGGTAACTCTAGAATCTATGCACCTACCAGAGAAGGTAACTCTAGAATCTCTGCACCTACCAGAGGAGGTAACTCTAGAGTCTATGCACCTACCAGAGGAGGTAACTCTAGAATCTCTGCACCTACCAGAGGAGGTAACTCTAGAATCTATGCACCTACCAGAGGAGGTAACTCTAGAGTCTCTGCACCTACCAGAGGAGGTAACTCTAGAATCTATGCACCTACCAGAGGAGATAACTCTAGAATCTATGCACCTACCAGAGGTAACTCTAGAATCTATGCACCTACCAGAGGAGGTAACTCTGGAGTCTATGCACCTACCAGAGGAGGTAACTCTGGAGTCTATGCACCTACCAGAGGAGGTAACTCTGGAATCTATGCACCTACCAGAGGAGGTAACTCTAGAGTCTATGCACCTACCAGAGGAGGTAACTCTAGAGTCTATGCACCTACCAGAGGAGGTAACTCTAGAGTCTATGCACCTACCAGAGGAGGTAACTCTAGAGTCTATGCACCTACCAGAGGAGGTAACTCTAGAGTCTATGCACCTACCAGAGGAGGTAACTCTAGAATCTCTGCACCTACCAGAGGAGGTAACTCTAGAATCTCTGCACCTACCAGAGGAGGTAACTCTAGAATCTATGCACCTACCAGAGGAGGTAACTCTAGAATCTATGCACCTACCAGAGGAGGTAACTCTAGAATCTCTGCACCTACCAGAGGAGGTAACTCTAGAGTCCATGCACCTACCAGAGGAGGTAACTCTAGAATCTCTGCACCTACCAGAGGAGGTAACTCTAGAATCTATGCACCTACCAGAGGAGGTAACTCTAGAGTCTCTGCACCTACCAGAGGAGGTAACTCTAGAGTCTCTGCACCTACCAGAGGAGGTAACTCTAGAATCTCTGCACCTACCAGAGGAGGTAACTCTAGAGTCTATGCACCTACCAGAGGAGGTAACTCTAGAGTCTATGCACCTACCAGAGGAGGTAACTCTAGAGTCTATGCACCTACCAGAGGAGGTAACTCTAGAGTCTATGCACCTACCAGAGGAGGTAACTCTAGAGTCTATGCACCTACCAGAGGAGGTAACTCTAGAGTCTATGCACCTACCAGAGGAGGTAACTCTAGAATCTCTGCACCTACCAGAGGAGGTAACTCTAGAATCTCTGCACCTACCAGAGGAGGTAACTCTAGAATCTATGCACCTACCAGAGGAGGTAACTCTAGAATCTATGCACCTACCAGAGAAGGTAACTCTAGAATCTCTGCACCTACCAGAGGAGGTAACTCTAGAGTCTATGCACCTACCAGAGGAGGTAACTCTAGAATCTCTGCACCTACCAGAGGAGGTAACTCTAGAATCTATGCACCTACCAGAGGAGGTAACTCTAGAGTCTCTGCACCTACCAGAGGAGGTAACTCTAGAATCTATGCACCTACCAGAGGAGATAACTCTAGAATCTATGCACCTACCAGAGGTAACTCTAGAATCTATGCACCTACCAGAGGAGGTAACTCTGGAGTCTATGCACCTACCAGAGGAGGTAACTCTGGAGTCTATGCACCTACCAGAGGAGGTAACTCTGGAATCTATGCACCTACCAGAGGAGGTAACTCTAGAGTCTATGCACCTACCAGAGGAGGTAACTCTAGAGTCTATGCACCTACCAGAGGAGGTAACTCTAGAGTCTATGCACCTACCAGAGGAGGTAACTCTAGAGTCTATGCACCTACCAGAGGAGGTAACTCTAGAGTCTATGCACCTACCAGAGGAGGTAACTCTAGAATCTCTGCACCTACCAGAGGAGGTAACTCTAGAATCTCTGCACCTACCAGAGGAGGTAACTCTAGAATCTATGCACCTACCAGAGGAGGTAACTCTAGAATCTATGCACCTACCAGAGGAGGTAACTCTAGAATCTCTGCACCTACCAGAGGGGGTAACTCTAGAGTCTATGCACCTACCAGAGGAGGTAACTCTAGAATCTCTGCACCTACCAGAGGAGGTAACTCTAGAATCTATGCACCTACCAGAGGAGGTAACTCTAGAGTCTCTGCACCTACCAGAGGAGGTAACTCTAGAATCTATGCACCTACCAGAGGAGATAACTCTAGAATCTATGCACCTACCAGAGGAGGTAACTCTAGAGTCTATGCACCTACCAGAGGAGGTAACTCTAGAGTCTATGCACCTACCAGAGGAGGTAACTCTAGAGTCTATGCACCTACCAGAGGTAACTCTAGAATCTATGCACCTACCAGAGGAGGTAACTCTGGAGTCTATGCACCTACCAGAGGAGGTAACTCTGGAGTCTATGCACCTACCAGAGGAGGTAACTCTGGAATCTATGCACCTACCAGAGGAGGTAACTCTAGAATCTATGCACCTACCAGAGGAGGTAACTCTAGAATCTATGTACCTACCAGAGGAGGTAACTCTAGAGTCTATGCACCTACCAGAGGAGGTAACTCTAGAGTCTATGCACCTACCAGAGGAGGTAACTCTAGAGTCTATGCACCTACCAGAGGCGGTAACTCTAGAGTCTATGCACCTACCAGAGGAGGTAACTCTAGAGTCTATGCACCTACCAGAGGAGGTAACTCTAGATCCATGGGGCGTGTCTTCCACTGGGGGGGCGTGTCTTCCACTGGGGGGGCGTGTCTTCCATGGGGGTGTGGTGGCAAAAATCTCTTGTTAAGACAAAGAAGCAAGTTGTCTCGTTTCAAAAGTAAACTGTTTAATCTTGTGGCTGAATCAGAAAGAAACTCGTGTGGACTCGGCCATTCTCATGGAAGGCCGAGTCCACGCGTCTGTCTCTTGCCTGCTCCCCCAAATGTCTGTCTCCCAAATCCTCCCTTCCCACCTCTGTCCCCTTCCTTAAATCACCCATGGTCACATGACCACACACACACAGAAGTTCCCGGTCACTGGTCTCTCAGGTACAAAGGAACCAAGGAGCAAATGGGACATCAAAGAAACAGTGGTTTCAGGAAGGAGACAGTACATAACATTTGCATTAATTCAATTCACATGTCTTGCCTCGTGTGAAACATAACGTGGGACTTCCTAGCCACTCCAGGAGGTCTGGACATGTAAATTTCCAGGCCGAAAGGGGTTGTCAGGCTGTTAGAACTAAATCTGATTAGAAATAGAATTGAAAGTTAAAAAGTAAAGGGCCAGATTATATTTTTTTCCACAACAGGGGCGTGTCTGTTTACATGTTCTGATGTACTTCCTGTTTTCAGTTGGTTGAAGGTGACGGAACATCTGACAGACAAGAACATGCCTGTGTCTCAGCCTGGAGCCAAGGTACAACTACTGACCACTACTACTGACCATTACTGACCACTACTGACCACTACTAGAGACTACTGACCACTACTACTGACCACTACTACTGACCATTACTGACCACTACTGACCACTACTAGAGACTACTGACCACTACTACTGACCACTACTACTGACCACTACTACAGACCATTACTGACCACTACTACTGACCGTTACTGACCACTACTGACCACTACTACTGACCGTTACTGACCACTACTACAGACTACTGACCACTACTACTGACCACTACTACTGACCATTACTGACCACTACTACTGACCACTACTACTGACCATTACTGACCATTACTGACCACTACTACTGACCATTACTGACCACTGCAGTTCTAACAGTAATAAACATGTTTGTGTTTCAGTTGAAAGACAAAGAGCGACAGGTCGTCAAGGACAAGTTTAAGGTCTGTGTTTACGGTCTGATCCGCCCCGGGGCAGACTGACGCGGGAGTGGCAGGAGGCGGGGCAGACTGACGTGGGCGTGGCAGGAGGCGGGGCAGACTGACGTGGGCGTGGCAGGAGGCGGGCAGACTGACGTGGGCGTGGCTTCTGTGTTTAAAGTGTGTTTCATGTCCAGGGCTTTAACGAGGGTCTGGACGACTTGTGTCGGACACAGAAGTTCTGGGCCGTTCCAGACAAAGACCAGAGAGATTTCATCCGACGAGAACAGAAGAGAGTCGTGTCCGAGGCCTACAGAGGCTTCCTGCACAGGTCAGAGGTCACAGGGGTCACACACAGGCTTCTTGCACAGGTCAGAGGTCACAGGGGTCACACACAGGCTTCTTGCACAGGTCAGAGGTCACAGGGTCAGAGGTCACAGGGGTCACACAGAGGCTTCCTGCACAGGTCAGAGGTCACAGGGGTCACACAGAGGCTTCCTGCACAGGTCAGGGTCAGAGGGGTCACACCAAGGCTTCCTGCACAGGTCAGAGGTCACAGAGGCTTCCTGCACAGGTCAGGGTCACAGGGGTCACACACAGGCTTCCTTCACAGGGTCAGAGGTCACAGGGGTCACACACAGGCTTCCTTCACAGGTCAGGTCAGGCTCACAGGGGTCACACAGAGGCTTCCTGCACAGGTCAGAGGTCACAGGGGTCACACAGAGGTCACTTCTACACTTACATCTTTTAAACTTGTTTTCCAGATGCGCAAACATCTCGTTCACCAAAAACCCAGAGAAATATCACAAATATCGTCCAGAGGAAGTGGAGGAGATGATCGAGCGACTCTTCGACACGTCGGCCTGAAACTCTCAACACCTTTTACTCTTTAGCTTTCAGCTCCAAAACACACAAGGTAAAGATGAACCATGTGTGAAGGCTCTCCTGTAGGGTCCTGTAGGGTCCTGTAGGGTCCTGTAGGGTCCTGTAAGGTCCTGTAGGGTCCTGTAGGGTCCTGTAGAGTCCTGTAGAGTCCTGTAGGGTCCTGTAGGGTCCTGTAAGGTCCTGTAGGGTCCTGTGGGGTCCTGTAGGGTCCTGTAGGGTCCTGTAGAGTCCTGTAGGGTCCTGTAGGGTCCTGTAAGGTCCTGTAGGGTCCTGTGGGGTCCTGTAGGGTCCTGTAGAGTCCTGTAGGGTCCTGTAGAGTCCTGTAGGGTCCTGTAGAGTCCTGTAGGGTCCTGTAGGGTCCTGTAGAGTCCTGTAGGGTCCTGTAGGGTCCTGTAGGGTCCTGTATATTTCACGGTGTAAAGCTGCAGTAAGTGCATCACAGGGATAAAAACACTGAAGTGTCATAATCATGTCAAACACATTAAATCATTGTAAAAACTCGGCTGCTTTTATTTCATATTTACAATATTCACAAAATAATCAAAACAAATGCAACTTTTGTTAGAAATATTTTAATAAAGATGAGCTCGCTCTGTACATATTTACACACACGCTCCACAAGAGGGCGCTCCATCTGAGGCCCCAGGGCCCGACCCCAAGGCCTGGGGCCCGATCCGAGGCCTGGGGCCCCACGCCGGGGCCCGACTAAACTAATGTTTCACATATAAACAAACAACTAGAATGTTTTAGAGACCAATCAGAAATGTCCAAAGTTTGTCCAAAAATATCATGTAGTTTAGGATTCTTCTTCTTTAGACAAGGCCTGAAAGAAACAAGAGGAATGTAGGATTTAATATTTGATCTTATATTTGATCTTATATTTGATCTTATATTTGATCTTACTGAAACGCCTCAAAGAGGCAGAGTAATTGTCTTTAGGACAAACGTCTCATTGGAGCTGCAAACACATGATCCTGATTATACCCTGTGTGTGTGTCCTGATTATACCCTGTGTGTCCTGATTATACCCTGTGTGTCCTGATTATACCCTGTGTGTCCTGATTATACCCTGTGTGTCCTGATTATACCCTGTGTGTCCTGATTATACCCTGTGTGTCCTGATTATACCCTGTGTGTCCTGATTATACCCTGTGTGTGTGTCCTGATTATACCCTGTGTGTCCTGATTATACCCTGTGTGTGTGTCCTGATTATACCCTGTGTGTCCTGATTATACCCTGTGTGTGTGTCCTGATTATACCCTGTGTGTCCTGATTATACCCTGTGTGTGTGTCCTGATTATACCCTGTGTATAGACCTCCCTCATGAAGGAGGTGAACGCAGAGAGACCTCAGAGCGTATGAGGTGTCCCATGGGGTGAGGTGTCCCATGGGGTGAGGTGTCCCATGGGGTGAGGTGTCCCATGGGGTGAGGTGTCCCATGGGGTGAGGTGTCCTCTCTCGTTCTCCTCCGGAGTTAAATATATGGAATCTCTTGTCTCCTTCTTATGTCGGGTTGTGCAGGTTTAGACCCATCAAGAAATTAAACCTGACTTAAAGAGAGACTAAAGTTAGATTAAAGAGAGACTAAAGTCCGACTAAAGAGAGACTAAAGTTAGACTAAAGAGAGACTAAAGTTAGATTAAAGAGAGACAAAAGTTAGATTAAAGAGAGACTAAAGTCCGACTAAAGAGGGACTAAAGAGGGACTAAAGAGAGACTAAAGAGGGACTAAAGAGGGACTAAAGAGAGACTAAAGAGGGACTAAAGAGGGACTAAAGAGAGAGACTACGGAAACCGCATTGCTCAAAGTGTCCAGTGACATTATGATGTCTGCTGATTCTGGGAAATGCACTGTTTTAGTTCTGTTGGATTTATCTGCACGGTTGACCTTTGACACTGTCGAACATCATATCCTGTTGAACAGATTGAGGGACCTGATTGGACGATCGGGGTCAGTTCTTCATTGGTTTTCCTCATATTTATCCGGTCGGAGCTTTAGTGTTGCTGCAAACCAAATAATGTCCGACTCAGCTGATCTGTTGTGTGGAGTTCCTCAGGGCTCCGTCTTGGGTCCAGTCTTATTTTTGCTTTATATAATTCCCCTGGGAATGATCATTAAAGAGTTTAGTGATGTGTCCTACCACCTGTTCATGACGATATTCAGCTCTATTGCTCTTTTAAACCTTCTGAGATCCAGAAGCTGAACTCCTTGGTCAGTTGTTTAGTGCAAATAAAACAATGGCTGAGTAAAAACTCTGCAGCTAAATGCTGACAAAACAGAAACTCTGATTATTGCCCCTGATGATGCCATTCCAGGGATAAACCAGCACTTGGGTGTTTTAGGCCAGACTGTAAAACCAAGTCTTAGAAACTTGGGTGTTGTCTTTGACACAGACATGTCTTTAGAACACCACTCTAAGCTGTTGACCAGGAACTGTTTCTTTCAGTTGAGGAAAATCTCTAAGCTCAGAAAAATGGTGTCTCAAAATGACCTGGAAGTTATAATTCATGCATTTGTGTCTCACGTTTTGACTATTGTAACAGTTTGTTTTTCTTAACAAGAAGGAACTCTCTCGTCTGCAGCTGCTCCAGAACTCTGCAGCGAGGATCTTGACTCGCACAAATAGAAGGGCCCACATTTCACCCATTCTTAAAGCCCTTCACTGGAGCCGGTCTCCATGGATACAGTTTAAAATTCTTGTTTTAACTTTTAGAGCTTTAAATGGTCAGGTCCCATCGTACATTATCGATCTGATCACACTGTACACTCCCTCTCGCTCACTAAGGTCCTTGGACCAGAAACTGTTGGTTCCACGCACACGTTTTGGGACCAGAGGAGACAGATCCTTCCAGACTGTTCCAGACTCTGGAACGATCTTCCGTTCTCCCTACGGTCACTGGACTCAGTTACTGCTTTTAAGGGTCAGCTTAAAACCTTTTTATTTAGTCAAGCCTTTTAAATGCACTTGTTTTAGGGACTGATTTGACTGTATATTGTTGTATATGTTTTGTTCACTGTAAGTTTTTTGTGTTTTTATTGTTTTATTCTGTGTTTTGTGAAGCACTTTGTGACTTCTGTCTGTGAAAGGTGCTATAGAAATAAAATTTACTTACTTACTTACTTACTAAAGTCAGACCAAAGAGGGACTAAAGAGGGACTAAAGAGGGACTAAAGAGGGACTAAAGAGAGACTAAAGAGAAACTAAAGAGAGACTAAAGAGAGACTAAAGAGAGACTGAACCAGGACCTGTTTGAGGAACTGTCGTCCGAAGTAGTTGGTGGCCACAGTTTTGAGGCTTGTTTTCGTCCCGTATTTACACTTGACGTATCCGTAAAGATTCGCTCCGTTCAGGACCAGCGCCATCACCACCACGGGCTGAAAATCACACAAAAAGTGTTCAGGACCAACGCCATCAACTCCACCACTTTAGGGAGCTTCAGGGGGCTTCAGGGGGCTTCAGGGAGCTTCGGGGGGCTTTAGGGAGCGTTAGGGAGCTTTAGGGCGCTTCAGGGAGCTTCAGGGAGCTTTAGGGCGCTTAAGGGGGCTTTAGGGGGCTTCAGGGGGCTTCGGGGAGCTTCGGGGGGCTTCGGGGGGCTTTAGGGGGCTTTAGAGGGCTTCGGGGGGCTTTAGGGGCTTCAGGGAGCTTTAGGGGGCTTTAGGGGGCTTCGGGGGGCTTTAGAGGGCTTCGGGGAGCTTCGGGGGGCTTCAGGGGGCTTCAGGGAGCTTTAGGGGGCTTCGGGGGGCTTTAGGGAGCTTCGGGGAGCTTCAGGGAGCTTTAGGGGGCTTTAGGGGGCTTTAAGGGGCTTCAGGGAGCTTCAGACTCACGAGCCATTTGATCCTGAAGTAGATGAGGCAGGTAAAGGTCAGAAGGGACCAAAGAACCGGAGCCACGACGAGACCGAGCCAGAAGAGCCGCGCCTCTGAGGCCGAGTGTGCCACCGCCCCCTGCAGGACAGAGAGAGTCACCACCACTGTGTCAGGACTGTGTGTCAGATGCCCTCCCTCCCTGTGTGTGTCAGATGTCCTCCCTCCCTGTGTGTGTCAGATGCCCTCCCTCCCTGTGTGTGTCAGATGCCCTCCCTCCCTGTGTGTGTCAGATGCCCTCCCTCCCTGTGTGTGTCAGATGCCCTCCCTGTGTGTGTCAGATGCCCTCCCTGTGTGTGTCAGATGCCCTCCCTCCCTGTGTGTGTCAGATGCCCTCCCTGTGTGTGTCAGATGCCCTCCCCGTGTGTGTCAGATGCCCTCCCCGTGTGTGTCAGATGTCCTCCCTCCCTGTGTGTGTCAGATGCCCTCCCTGTGTGTGTCAGATGCCCTCCCTGTGTGTGTCAGATGCCCTCCCTGTGTGTGTCAGATGCCCTCCCTCAGACCTTTCTGGACTCATAGACCCATCGACTCTGTCCATCGTCATCAACCTGGTTCCACCAGCGCAGACCGACCAGCAAACGCCCGCTCACATTCTGAGAAGAACACATGTGTCATTTATGTGTGTGTGTGTGTGTGTGTGTGTGTCTGTGTGTCTGTCTGTCTGTGTGTGGTGTTGTACCTTGACGGTCCAGAAGTCGGCTGACAGCAGGAGGATGATACAGACCATGGAGGAGATGGAACTGG
This sequence comes from Eucyclogobius newberryi, assembly GCF_026437365.1. NCBI lineage: Eukaryota > Metazoa > Chordata > Actinopteri > Gobiiformes > Gobiidae > Eucyclogobius > Eucyclogobius newberryi. The sequence goes on from NW_027315835.1 coordinate 1,422,823, forward strand.
CCCCAAAGATCTCACAGAACAAATAAACCAGCAACGCACAGACTCTGAAGAGCAAGAGGAAGAACAGGGCCACGGGGTGTCTGCACAGAGAAGTAAACCAGGTCTAAACCAGGTCTAAACCAGGTCTAAACCAGATGTAGTTCAGGACTCACTTGACTCCTCCTTTTTTACTGCGTTTCCCAGAATCCTCCTCTGCGTCGAACAGAGACACGTCTTCATCGTTGTTTTCCTGAAACATTTTCATATTTTCACACAAGTTTGAACATTTCCTCTGACCTCTCCCTCGGGGACAGTGAGTCACATGACCTCTGACCTCTGCCTCGGGGACAGTGAGTCACATGACCTCTGACCTCTGCCTCGGGGACAGTGAGTCACATGATGGACTTTATAAACGACTGATGCAGATGTTCAGGATCATGTCACATTTTAAACTAGAATCAAAACAAGAACATTTGATTTCTTCATGAGAGAAACAACTGTGATGAGGGCCCTTCACCTCCTCCTCCCAGGGCCCTTCACCTCCTCCTCCCAGGGCCCTTCACCTCCTCCTCCCAGGGCCCTTCACCTCCTCCTCCCAGGGCCCTTCACCTCCTCCTCCCAGGGCCCTTCACCTCCTCCTCCCAGGGCCCTTCACCTCCTCCCCCCAGGGCCCTTCACCTCCTCCCCCCAGTGCCCTTCACCTCCTCCTCCTCCCAGGGCCCTTCATCACCACCTCCTCCTCCTCCCAGGGCCCTTCACCTCCTCCTCCTCCCAGGGCCCTTCACCACCTCCTCCTCCTCCCAGGGCCCTTCACCACCTCCTCCTCCTCCCAGGGCCCTTCACCACCTCCTGTCTGGGGCCCTTCACCTCCACCTCTTCCAGTGGGCGTGTCTGCAGTCACGTGAATCTGTCGTCACTGTGGCTTGGACAACATTTTGTCCTTTTCACGGCTCAAACTCACTCACGAGACAAAGAAACGCGTGTGTAAAAAGTGTCACGTGTCCAAACGTCACGTTCAGCCGCAGAAATAATCATTAAACTTGTTTACAACGCGAAAAAGTCCAAAAGTATTGAACAATCTGCAGCCGTTAGCTTTAGCCGCGTTAGCACAGCCGCGGACACGGCGCATTTAAACCGGATTTTAGAGACTTTAACAAAGACACCGCGCGTGACACCACACGTGACACCACACGTGACACCAGGCGCGGCGCAAACAACAACGAAAACAACAACAGACAAACAAGAGAAGGTTAAAAGACGTAAAAACATGAGCCACATACGTCAGTCAACATGTTGGAAGCTGGCGGCCTTTTCCGGGTTTGAGCGTACGTCACTGCTCCGGGCGGTCACGTGGGTCAAACTGGCCACGTCACAGACTTTATTTTATTTAGTTCTTGTTTTACGAGTTCTTTATCTCTGACGTCATTCTTTTCTTAAAGTGTAAAACACAGACTTTGAAGACGCACAGCTCCAGCAGAGGGCGCTACATGCAGCTTCACAGCCGACAACACAACAACAACCACAACAACAATACAACAACAAACACCGCAACCCCCGCAACCCCCGCAACACAGCAATCACACAACAACACAATAACAACAGCACAACAACAACAAATTAACAACTAAACAACATTTAAGCATTAATTTGACAATGTGGATATTAGTCTCTAAATGAAGCATTTCCTTGTGAGGTTATTATTTTGTCACATAAATTATAAAAGAGTCAAACATGAGACAAAATGAGTCTGAAAGTGTTTTATTTTGTAACAGTTTAAGTCACAGTTTGTACAGTGCATCCCCTGAAAATCCTGTAAAAAATATAAAATACTCAAATGTAAACACTCATTATGACTTTATCTGTTTTAAATGTAACATGTTTATCCAGTGTAAAGTCAAACAGGAAAGAGGAAGCTGTCAAAATAAGAGTTCTAAAGTGTCCTGTAGTTTTTATCGTACACACAGTATTATTATTATTATTTTCATCATCGCCGGTGGAACTTTGCACAAATAACAAACATAATTAGATCAGTTTGAGTAAAATAAAAGTCTCTTCCACCTAAAAGAGCTAAAGAGTTAAAATGACTCAGATTCTTTAGTTTGTGACTCGATTTAACCCAATTGGACGATATTCAGACTAGTTTGAGATGATTTGGCTTCACGTCGCACGTCGTCGCATTCCTAAAGGGTTTATAATGGTTTCTCTGAGTTAATTCTTTCCGCTTAGTGCCGTTTTACGCAAAAACGATTCTCAAACGTTGCCTGAAAGTGTCGGTCTGAGGCAGGACAGCGCGCGGCGATGTTAGCGAGCGTATAAAGAGCAGAGACGTTCATTAGCGTTAGCAATGAACGCTCTAAATCACCTGAAAATATCATTGTATCAGCGCGGCTCTGTTAGCTGTGTTAGCTGTGTTAGCTCTGTTAGCTGTGTTAGCTGTGTTAGCTCTTTTAGCTCTGTTAGCTCTGTTATCTTTGTTAGCAAACGCAGGGAAGGCTTCAGATGCCCGGAGCACATGTTTCAGCTGTTAGAAGCTTTCTGAGTCGGCTAACCTGAATGCCAATCACAAACGCTGATCACAAATGCTAATCGTTGACTAGCATTTCACGCGACGCCGCAACATTCTGGAACATAAACATATTAGTGTTAGACTGTTCTGATGTTTGAGCCGTTTATGCAGATTTGCTTTTGCGTTTACGGTCAGGCTGGATCCAAAATGGCCGCGGGTGGCGAGTGGGTCACATGACATGGCGTTTACTTCAGACGGTCTATTGCGTACTCTTCTATTGTTATATCATCACCTTAATCTAAACTAGTCTCACACACATTTAAATATTATTCAGTTAATTATTCCTTTTTTTATATCCTTTTTGTTATTTTTATCTTTCTTTATTAGCATTTTTAGCACCACTACCATAATTTTTGGCAACGATTGGCTGTTGAGCATTAACTTTCTAATTATTATTATTATTATTGCTTATTAGCATTATTAGCATTTTGACCAGAACTAGCTTAACTTTTAGCGCAGTTTGGAGACGCGTTAGCATTCGGCGCAGCTGCCTCATGCCTTTGTTTTTAAGCATGTACATCAAAACTATTTCAACATAAACCAAGTAAAATGTTATGAATTTATTTTGAATTAAGATAATGTTTCTAATCCTGATTTTATTTTCTACTGCACGGCCATTTTGTCTTTTATTTACCCATTTCTTTATGAGCATTTTTAGCATCATTAGCCTCCTCTTTAGCCGCTGAGCTTTCTGTTTGAGAAGAGTTAGCTTTCCCATTTCTATTATTAGCATTAGCATTTTTAGCATCACTAGCATCCTCTTTAGCCGCTGAGCTTCCTGTTTGAGAAGAGCTGGGAGACTTATCATTAGCATTATTAGCATCATTAGCATCATTAGCATTTTTAGCATCACTAGTATCCTCTTTAGCCGCTGAGCTTCCTGTTTGAGAAGAGCTGGGAGACTTATCATTAGCATCATTAGCATCATTAGCATTTTTAGCATCACTAGCATCCTCTTTAGCCGCTGAGCTTCCTGTTTGAGAAGAGCTGGGAGACTTATCATTAGCATCATTAGCATCACTAGCTTCACTTTTAGCACTGTTTTCTGCAGGTTCAGATGTTGGATCGCAGTCTGGAGAAGTGTTAGCATTATTATTATTATTATTATTAGCGTTAGCGTTGTTGTTAGCGTTGCTGCGGGAGCTCGGGGGCGTGGCCGGCGCTGAGCTGCTCTTCAGAGCTTCTCCTGGAGGCACCAGAGTCACAGAGTTCTCCTTCTTCGAGAGGAAGAAGGCGGGATACAGCGGCTCCCTGAACTGTGCCGTGAACTCGTGGATGAGCCAGATCACGTCGCCACTGTCGCCGTTGTCGCCCGCGCGCAGACCGTAGAAGCGCAGGCGCCCGCCCACGTGGTCCACGTACACGCCCACGCGGGAGAACCTAGGGACGCTGGAGCCGCTGGAGCCGCTCAAGGGCAGCTCCACGTCGTTGTGCCACGCCGAGAAAGATTTACCGCTCCACTGCAGACACCTGAGAAGGTCAACATGGAGGTCAACATGGAGGTCAACATGGAGGTCAACATGGAGGTCAACATGGAGGTCAACATGGAGGTCAACATGGAGGTCAAAATGTAGGTCAACATGGAGATCAACATGAGGGTCAACATGGAGGTCAACATGGAGGTCAACATGAAGGTCAACATGGTAGTCAACATGGAGGTCAACATGGAGGTCAAAATGGAGGTCAAAATGTAGGTCAACATGGAGATCAACATGAGGGTCAACATGGAGGTCAACATGGAGGTCAACATGAAGGTCAACATGGAGGTCAACATGGAGGTCAACATGGAGGTCAACATGGAGGTCAACATGGAAGTCAACATGGAGGTCAACATGGAGGTCAACATGTCAACATGAAGATCAATATGGTGGTCAACATGGAGGTCAACATGAAGGTCAACATGAAGGTCAAAATGTAAGTCAACATGGAAGTCAACATGGAGGTCAACATGGAGGTCAACATGGAGGTCAACATGAAGGTCAACATGAAGGTCAACATGGAAGTCAACATGAAGGTCAACATGGAGGTCAACATGGAGGTCAACATGGAGGTCAACATGAAGGTCAACATGAGGGTCAACATGGAGGTCAACATGGAGGTCAACATGGAGGTCAACATGGAAGTCAACATGGAGGTCAACATGGAGGTCAACATGTCAACATGAAGATCAATATGGTGGTCAACATGGAGGTCAACATGAAGGTCAACATGAAGGTCAAAATGTAAGTCAACATGGAAGTCAACATGGAGGTCAACATGGAGGTCAACATGGAGGTCAACATGGAGGTCAACATGAAGGTCAACATGAAGGTCAACATGGAAGTCAACATGAAGGTCAACATGGAGGTCAACATGGAGGTCAACATGGAGGTCAACATGAAGGTCAACATGAGGGTCAACATGGAGGTCAACATGGAGGTCAACATGGAGGTCAACATGGAAGTCAACATGGAGGTCAACATGGAGGTCAACATGTCAACATGAAGATCAATATGGTGGTCAACATGGAGGTCAACATGAAGGTCAACATGAAGGTCAAAATGTAAGTCAACATGGAAGTCAACATGGAGGTCAACATGGAGGTCAACATGGAGGTCAACATGGAGGTCAACATGAAGGTCAACATGAAGGTCAACATGGAAGTCAACATGAAGGTCAACATGGAGGTCAACATGGAGGTCAACATGGAGGTCAACATGAAGGTCAACATGAGGGTCAACATGGAGGTCAACATGGAAGTCAACATGGAGGTCAACATGGAAGTCAACATGGAGGTCAACATGGAGGTCAACATGTCAACATGAAGATCAATATGGTGGTCAACATGGAGGTCAACATGAAGGTCAACATGAAGGTCAAAATGTAAGTCAACATGGAAGTCAACATGGAGGTCAACATGGAGGTCAACATGGAGGTCAACATGGAGGTCAACATGAAGGTCAACATGAAGGTCAACATGGAAGTCAACATGAAGGTCAACATGGAGGTCAACATGGAGGTCAACATGGAGGTCAACATGAAGGTCAACATGAGGGTCAACATGGAGGTCAACATGGAGGTCAACATGGAGGTCAACATGGAAGTCAACATGGAGGTCAACATGGAGGTCAACATGTCAACATGAAGATCAATATGGTGGTCAACATGGAGGTCAACATGAAGGTCAACATGAAGGTCAAAATGTAAGTCAACATGGAAGTCAACATGGAGGTCAACATGGAGGTCAACATGGAGGTCAACATGGAGGTCAACATGAAGGTCAACATGAAGGTCAACATGGAAGTCAACATGAAGGTCAACATGGAGGTCAACATGGAGGTCAACATGGAGGTCAACATGAAGGTCAACATGAGGGTCAACATGGAGGTCAACATGGAGGTCAACATGGAGGTCAACATGGAAGTCAACATGGAGGTCAACATGGAGGTCAACATGTCAACATGAAGATCAATATGGTGGTCAACATGGAGGTCAACATGAAGGTCAACATGAAGGTCAAAATGTAAGTCAACATGGAAGTCAACATGGAGGTCAACATGGAGGTCAACATGGAGGTCAACATGAAGGTCAACATGAAGGTCAACATGAAGGTCAACATGGAAGTCAACATGAAGGTCAACATGGAGGTCAACATGAAGGTCAACATGAAGGTCAACATGGAGGTCAACATGGAGGTCAACATGGAGGTCAACATGGAGGTCAACATGGAAGTCAACATGGAGGTCAACATGGAGGTCAACATGTCAACATGAAGATCAATATGGTGGTCAACATGGAGGTCAACATGAAGGTCAACATGAAGGTCAAAATGTAAGTCAACATGGAAGTCAACATGGAGGTCAACATGGAGGTCAACATGGAGGTCAACATGGAGGTCAACATGAAGGTCAACATGAAGGTCAACATGGAAGTCAACATGAAGGTCAACATGGAGGTCAACATGGAGGTCAACATGAAGGTCAACATGGAAGTCAACATGGAGGTCAACATGGAAGTCAACATGGAAGTCAACATGGAGGTCAACATGGAGGTCAACATGAAGGTCAACATGGAAGTCAACATGGAGGTCAACATGGAAGTCAAGATGGAGGTCAACATGGAGGTCAACATGGAGGTCAACATGAAGGTCAAGATGGAGGTCAACATGGAGGTCAACATGAAGGTCAACATGGAGGTCAACATGGAGGTCAACATGAAGGTCAACATGAGGGTCAACATGAAGGTCAACATGAAGGTCAACATGAGGGTCAACATGAAGGTCAACATGGAGGTCAACATGAAGGTCAACATGAGGGTCAACATGGAGGTCAACATGAAGGTCAACATGGAGGTCAACATGGAGGTCAACATGGAGGTCAACATGGAGGTCAACATGGAAGTCAACATGGAGGTCAACATGGAGGTCAACATGTCAACATGAAGATCAATATGGTGGTCAACATGGAGGTCAACATGAAGGTCAACATGAAGGTCAAAATGTAAGTCAACATGGAAGTCAACATGGAGGTCAACATGGAGGTCAACATGGAGGTCAACATGAAGGTCAACATGAAGGTCAACATGGAAGTCAACATGAAGGTCAACATGGAGGTCAACATGGAGGTCAACATGGAGGTCAACATGAAGGTCAACATGAGGGTCAACATGGAGGTCAACATGGAGGTCAACATGGAGGTCAACATGGAAGTCAACATGGAGGTCAACATGGAGGTCAACATGTCAACATGAAGATCAATATGGTGGTCAACATGGAGGTCAACATGAAGGTCAACATGAAGGTCAAAATGTAAGTCAACATGGAAGTCAACATGGAGGTCAACATGGAGGTCAACATGGAGGTCAACATGGAGGTCAACATGAAGGTCAACATGAAGGTCAACATGGAAGTCAACATGAAGGTCAACATGGAGGTCAACATGGAGGTCAACATGGAGGTCAACATGAAGGTCAACATGAGGGTCAACATGGAGGTCAACATGGAGGTCAACATGGAGGTCAACATGGAAGTCAACATGGAGGTCAACATGGAGGTCAACATGTCAACATGAAGATCAATATGGTGGTCAACATGGAGGTCAACATGAAGGTCAACATGAAGGTCAAAATGTAAGTCAACATGGAAGTCAACATGGAGGTCAACATGGAGGTCAACATGGAGGTCAACATGGAGGTCAACATGAAGGTCAACATGAAGGTCAACATGGAAGTCAACATGAAGGTCAACATGGAGGTCAACATGGAGGTCAACATGGAGGTCAACATGAAGGTCAACATGAGGGTCAACATGGAGGTCAACATGGAGGTCAACATGGAGGTCAACATGGAAGTCAACATGGAGGTCAACATGGAGGTCAACATGTCAACATGAAGATCAATATGGTGGTCAACATGGAGGTCAACATGAAGGTCAACATGAAGGTCAAAATGTAAGTCAACATGGAAGTCAACATGGAGGTCAACATGGAGGTCAACATGGAGGTCAACATGAAGGTCAACATGAAGGTCAACATGAAGGTCAACATGGAAGTCAACATGAAGGTCAACATGGAGGTCAACATGAAGGTCAACATGAAGGTCAACATGGAGGTCAACATGGAGGTCAACATGGAGGTCAACATGGAGGTCAACATGGAAGTCAACATGGAGGTCAACATGGAGGTCAACATGTCAACATGAAGATCAATATGGTGGTCAACATGGAGGTCAACATGAAGGTCAACATGAAGGTCAAAATGTAAGTCAACATGGAAGTCAACATGGAGGTCAACATGGAGGTCAACATGGAGGTCAACATGGAGGTCAACATGAAGGTCAACATGAAGGTCAACATGGAAGTCAACATGAAGGTCAACATGGAGGTCAACATGGAGGTCAACATGAAGGTCAACATGGAAGTCAACATGGAGGTCAACATGGAAGTCAACATGGAAGTCAACATGGAGGTCAACATGGAGGTCAACATGGAGGTCAACATGAAGGTCAACATGAAGGTCAACATGAAGGTCAACATGGAAGTCAACATGAAGGTCAACATGGAGGTCAACATGGAGGTCAACATGAAGGTCAACATGGAAGTCAACATGGAGGTCAACATGGAAGTCAAGATGGAGGTCAACATGGAGGTCAACATGGAGGTCAACATGAAGGTCAAGATGGAGGTCAACATGGAGGTCAACATGAAGGTCAACATGGAGGTCAACATGGAGGTCAACATGAAGGTCAACATGAGGGTCAACATGAAGGTCAACATGAAGGTCAACATGAGGGTCAACATGAAGGTCAACATGGAGGTCAACATGAAGGTCAACATGAGGGTCAACATGGAGGTCAACATGAAGGTCAACATGGAGGTCAACATGGAGGTCAACATGGAGGTCAACATGAAGGTCAACATGAAGGTCAACATGAGGGTCAACATGAGGGTCAACATGAAGGTCAACATGAGGGTCAACATGAGGGTCAACATGGAGGTCAACATGAAGGTCAACATGGAGGTCAATATGAAGGTCAACATGAAGGTCAACATGGAGGTCAATATGAAGGTCAACATGGAGCGTTTTATGTTCTGACTTTATCTTCTAGTTTTGTTTCTCTTTTTAAGATTCTTTGGCTTTATCGTCCAGCGCGGCGTGAAATGAAGTCAAGCTGACGCTGCACTGGCACACGTGCTCCCCACTCTGCCACCGAGTGAGCTGCTGTAGTTCCATGTGACTCACCAGGAGGCGCTGTTGGAGCAGAGGCAGCCGCTGCTCTCGCTTCCCTTGCGCGGGATGCTCTTGTAGGCCACGCCCAGGTAGGTTCCCTCACCGCTGAAGTCCAGCTCCAGGTACGTCCGGTCCAGGTAGATGGACTCGGCGGCCAGGACCTGCCTCCAGTGGTCGAAGCGCTCGTCGTGGTCCGGGTGCGGGTGTTGCCACGGCGTCGTGTTGGTCACTTTACGGTTCTCCTCCATCAGACGCAGGAACTTATGCGCCGTGTTCCCGTCGAACGAGAACCATTTAGCGTCTGCAAAGGAGAAGTTGAGCTGAGTTCAGGGGAAAGTGGAAGTATCAGATTGTGGCTCTTGACAAAGCGATAAACAGGAAGTGGCTGTCGCTAACGTGCTTTGCTGACTTTGTGTGGCTAAAGCTCCACATGTGAGTTAGCATGAGTGTGAACGCGGCGCTTGTGACTCACACTGCAGCAGGTCGACTCGGCTCTGTGGATCTGGTAAACTCTGGTTACGTTCCACCGCGTTCATCTTCTGCACCGTCGTCTTGATCCCCAAACCAGATTCACCTGAAACACATGACACGTGACACAGCTGCTCGACTCCGCCCCCTGGTGTCCTCTAGTGTCACATGACACGTGACACAGCTGCTCGACTCCGCCCCCTGGTGTCCGCTCTAGTGTCACATGACACGTGACACAGCTGCTCGACTCCGCCCCCTGGTGTCCGCTCTAGTGTCACATGACACGTGACACAGCTGCTCGACTCCGCCCCCTGGTGTCCTCTCTAGTGTCACATGACACGTGACACAGCTGCTCGACTCCGCCCCCTGGTGTCCTCTAGTGTCACATGACACGTGACACAGCTGCTCGACTCCGCCCCCTGGTGTCCTCTAGTGTCACATGACACGTGACACAGCTGCTCGACTCCGCCCCCTGGTGTCCTCTCTAGTGTCACATGACACGTGACACAGCTGCTCGACTCCGCCCCCTGGTGTCCTCTCTAGTGTCACATGACACGTGACACAGCTGCTCGACTCCGCCCCCTGGTGTCCTCTCTAGTGTCACATGACACGTGACACAGCTGCTCGACTCCGCCCCCTGGTGTCCTCTCTAGTGTCACATGACACGTGACACAGCTGCTCGACTCCGCCCCCTGGTGTCCTCTCAGGTGTGTCAGCTCAGGCTTGTTTAACAAGACAATGTCACATGTTCTGTCCACATTCCTCACCTCCTCATGAGACGTGTGTGGACCTGAACCAGGACTAAACCAGGACTAAACCAGGACTAAACCAGGACTAAACCAGGACTAAACCAGGACTAATCCAGGTCTAAACCAGGACTAATCCAGGTCTAATCCAGGTCTAAACCAGGTCTAAACCAGGGCTAAACCAGGACTAAACCAGGACTAAACCATGTCTAAACCAGGACTAAACCAGGTCTAAACCAGGACTAAACCAGGACTAAACCAGGTCCAAACCAGGTCTAAACCAGGTCTAAACCAGGTCTAAACCAGGACTAATCCAGGACTAATCCAGGTCTAAACCAGGTCTAAACCAGGACTAAACCAAGTGTCTAAACCAAGTCTAAACCAGGACTAAACCAGGACTAATCCAGATCTAAACCAGGACTAATCCAGGTCTAAACCAGGTCTAAACCAGGACTAAACCAGGACTAAACCAGGTCCAAACCAGGTCTAAACCAGGTCTAAACCAGGTCTAAACCAGGACTAATCCAGGACTAATCCAGGTCTAAACCAGGTCTAAACCAGGACTAAACCAGGACTAAACCAGGTCCAAACCAGGTCTAAACCAGGTCTAAACCAGGACTAATCCAGGTCTAAACCAGGACTAATCCAGGTCTAAACCAGGACTAAACCAGGACTAAACCAGGTCTAAACCAGGACTAATCCAGGTCTAAACCAGGTCTAAACCAGGACTAAACCAGGACTAATCCAGGTCTAAACCAGGACTAAACCAGGTCTAAACCAGGACTAATCCAGGTCTAAACCAGGACTAATCCAGGACTAATCCAGGTCTAAACCAGGTCTAAACCAGGTCTAAACCAGGACTAAACCAGGTCTAAACCAGGACTAATCGAGGTCTAAACCAGGTCTAAACCAGGTCTAAACCAGGTCTAAACCAGGTCTAAACCAGGACTAAACCAGGACTAAACCAGGACTAAACCAGGTCCAAACCAGGTCTAAACCAGGTCTAAACCAGGACTAATCCAGGTCTAAACCAGGACTAATCCAGGTCTAAACCAGGACTAATCCAGGTCTAAACCAGGTCTAAACCAGGACTAAACCAGGTCTAAACCAGGTCTAAACCAGGTCTAAACCAGGTCTAAACCAGGTCTAAACCAGGACTAATCCAGGTCTAAACCAGGACTAATCCAGGTCTAAACCAGGTCTAAACCAGGACTAAACCAGGACTAATCCAGGTCTAAACCAGGACTAAACCAGGTCTAAACCAGGACTAATCCAGGTCTAAACCAGGACTAATCCAGGAATAATCCAGGTCTAAACCAGGTCTAAACCAGGTCTAAACCAGGACTAAACCAGGACTAAACCAGGACTAAACCAGGTCTAAACCAGGACTAAACCAGGACTAATCCAGGACTAATCCAGGTCTAAACCAGGTCTAAACCAGGACTAATCCAGGTCTAAACCAGGACTAATCCAGGTCTAAACCAGGACTAATCCAGGTCTAAACCAGGTCTAAACCAGGACTAATCCAGGTCTAAACCAGGACTAAACCAGGACTAAACCATGTCTAAACCAGGACTAAACCAGGACTAAACCAGGACTAAACCAGGACTAAACCAGGACTAAACCAGGTCTAAACCAGGACTAAACCAAGTGTCTAAACCAAGTCTAAACCAGGACTAAACCAAGTGTCTAAACCAAGTCTAAACCAGGACTAAACCAGGACTAATCCAGGTCTAAACCAGGACTAAACCAGGTCCAAACCAGGTCCAAACCAGGTCTAAACCAGGTCTAAACCAGGTCTAAACCAGGACTAATCCAGGACTAATCCAGGTCTAAACCAGGTCTAAACCAGGACTAAACCAGGACTAAACCAGGTCCAAACCAGGTCTAAACCAGGTCTAAACCAGGACTAATCCAGGTCTAAACCAGGACTAATCCAGGTCTAAACCAGGACTAAACCAGGACTAAACCAGGTCTAAACCAGGACTAATCCAGGTCTAAACCAGGACTAATCCAGGTCTAAACCAGGTCTAAACCAGGACTAAACCAGGACTAATCCAGGTCTAAACCAGGACTAAACCAGGTCTAAACCAGGACTAATCCAGGTCTAAACCAGGACTAATCCAGGACTAATCCAGGTCTAAACCAGGTCTAAACCAGGTCTAAACCAGGACTAAACCAGGTCTAAACCAGGACTAATCCAGGTCTAAACCAGGTCTAAACCAGGACTAAACCAGGTCTAAACCAGGTCTAAACCAGGACTAAACCAGGACTAAACCAGGTCCAAACCAGGTCTAAACCAGGTCTAAACCAGGACTAATCCAGGTCTAAACCAGGACTAATCCAGGTCTAAACCAGGACTAATCCAGGTCTAAACCAGGTCTAAACCAGGTCTAAACCAGGTCTAAACCAGGTCTAAACCAGGTCTAAACCAGGACTAATCCAGGTCTAAACCAGGACTAATCCAGGTCTAAACCAGGTCTAAACCAGGACTAAACCAGGACTAATCCAGGTCTAAACCAGGACTAAACCAGGTCTAAACCAGGACTAATCCAGGTCTAAACCAGGACTAATCCAGGTCTAAACCAGGTCTAAACCAGGTCTAAACCAGGACTAAACCAGGACTAAACCAGGACTAAACCAGGTCTAAACCAGGACTAAACCAGGACTAATCCAGGACTAATCCAGGTCTAAACCAGGTCTAAACCAGGACTAAACCAGGACTAAACCAGGTCTAAACCAGGTCTAAACCAGGACTAAACCAGGACTAAACCAGGACTAAACCAGGTCTAAACCAGGACTAATCCAGGTCTAAACCAGGACTAATCCAGGACTAATCCAGGTCTAAACCAGGTCTAAACCAGGTCTAAACCAGGACTAAACCAGGACTAAACCAGGTCTAAACCAGGTCTAAACCAGGACTAAACCAGGACTAATCCAGGACTAATCCAGGTCTAAACCAGGACTAATCCAGGTCTAAACCAGGACTAAACCAGGTCTAAACCAGGTCTAAACCAGGACTAATCCAGGTCTAATCCAGGTCTAAACCAGGTCTAAACCAGGACTAAACCAGGTCTAATCCAGGTCTAAACCAGGACTAATCCAGGTCTAAACCAGGACTAATCCAGGACTAAACCAGGTCTAATCCAGGTCTAAACCAGGTCTAAACCAGGACTAAACCAGGTCTAATCCAGGTCTAAACCAGGACTAATCCAGGTCTAAACCAGGACTAATCCAGGACTAAACCAGGTCTAATCCAGGTCTAAACCAGGTCTAAACCAGGACTAAACCAGGACTAAACCAGGCTTGTTGTTTGTGCTCCTCTGCTCTCTCACTTACTCTCCACATTCTGCTCTTCCTCTTCACTTCTCACATGTTCCTCATCTTCACCTTCTCCTCAAAACTTCATTTTCTGTTTAAATTATGCACCAATTCGACCAAAATGTTCTACATTTTCCCCTCAAACTTTCCACCATTTTCTTTCCGTTTCTCTGCAGTTCTTGGTTCTGGTTCTCACCGTTGGCGCAGGCGTCTTTGAGCTTCTGGGTGAACTCGGTCTCCATGGCGACGCACACTTTGTCCGTCGACTCGGTGATGATTTTACTGAAGAACTTTAAACTGTCTTTGAGTTCGATGCAAACGCCGGGAAGAGACGTGTCAGCGCCCTCCAGCTTCCACTCACGGTACTCCTGGAAACATACCACATGTGAGGCCCTCAGGTGTGAGGCCCTCAGGTGTGAGGGCCTCACACCTGAGGCCCTCAGGTGTGAGGCCCTCATAGACCTGGTTGGGGGCCTCACCTGCAGGAAGTCCAGGCTGTTCTTGCTGCGGCTGATCTTCTGGACCTGGTTCTGGGTTCTCCTCAGCTCTGACAGTCGGTTCTCCAGATGAACTCTGATCCCGTCCGCCTGTTGCACCGCCTGTTTCTGCTCCGCCTCCAGCACCTCCATCACACAACGTTTGGTCTTCTCCACCGCCACAGAGAGCTGCTCGAAGTGAGCGTCCACCACTGACCGCACCTCAGTCACAGAGTTCTGAGGAGGAGAGGAGGAGGTCAGAGGGTCAGGAGGAGGAGAACCAGAGGAGGAGAACCAGAGGAGGAGAACCAGAGGAGAACCAGAGGAGAACCAGAGGAGAACCAGAGGAGGAGAACCAGAGGAGGAGAACCAGAGGAGAACCAGAGGAGAACCAGAGGAGAACCAGAGGAGAACCAGAGGAGGAGAACCAGAGGAGGAGAACCAGAGGAGGAGAACCAGAGGAGGAGAACCAGAGGAGGAGAACCAGAGGAGAACCAGAGGAGGAGAACCAGAGGAGGAGAACCAGAGGATGAGAACCAGAGGAGAACCAGAGGAGGAGAACCAGAGGAGGAGAACCAGAGGAGGAGAACCGGAGGAGAAGAGAGAAGGTCAGAGAGTCAGGAGGAGGAGAACCAGTGGCTGTTGGTCATGTGACATTGGAGCTGGAGGTTAAAGGTCGTGTTCGTACTTCTATAGAAACCGTGTTCTGCTGCAGTTTAGTGATGGCAGTTTCAGCCGCTGCAACCGTCTTCACCATCTCATTCTGCTTCTGCTTCAGCTCCCTCTGAAACACACAACACCTTATGAAACACACAACACCTCTGAAACACACGACATCCTCTGAAACACACGACACCCTCTGAAAAACACGACACCTTCTGAAACACACGACATCCTCTGAAACACTCAACACCTCTGAAACACACGACATCCTCTGAAACACACAACACCTCTGAAACACACGACATCCTCTGAAACACACGACACCCTCTGAAAAACACGACACCTTCTGACAACACGACATCCTCTGAAACACACAACATCCTCTGAAACACACGACACCCTCTGAAACACACGACACCTTATGAAACACACGACACCTTATGAAACACACAACATCCTCTGAAACACACGACACCCTCTGAAACACACGACACCCTCTGAAACACACAACACCTTATGAAACACACAACATCTCTGAAACACACGACATCCTCTGAAACACACGACACCCTCTGAAACACACAACACCTCTGAAACACTCAACACCTCTGAAACACACAACCCCTCTGAAACACACGACACCCTCTGAAACACACGACACCTTATGAAACACACGACACCCTCTGAAACACACGACACCTTATGAAACACTCAACACCTCTGAAACACACGACCCCTCTGAAACACACACACCTCTGAAACACTCAACACCTCTGAAACACACGACCCCTCTGAAAAACACGACACCTTCTGAAACACACGACACCTTCTGAAACACACGACACCTTCTGAAACACACGACACCTTCTGAAACACACGACACCTTCTGAAACACAATACCTTCTGAAACACACAACACATCTGAAACACACAACACCCTCTGAAACACACGACACCCTCTGAAACACACAACACATCTGAAACACACGACACTCTCTGAAACACACGACACCTTATGAAACACACGACATCCTCTGAAACACACAACACCCTCTGAAACACACGACATCCTCTGAAACACACAACATCCTCTGAAACACACGACACCCTCTGAAACACACGACACCCTCTGAAACACACGACACCTTATGAAACACACGACATCCTCTGAAACACACAACATCCTCTGAAACACACGACACCCTCTGAAACACACGACACCCTCTGAAACACACAACACCTTATGAAACACACAACACCTCTGAAACACACGACATCCTCTGAAACACACGACACCCTCTGAAACACACAACACCTCTGAAACACTCAACACCTCTGAAACACACGACCCCTCTGAAACACACGACACCCTCTGAAACACACGACACCTTATGAAACACTCAACACCTCTGAAACACACGACCCCTCTGAAACACACACACCTCTGAAACACTCAACACCTCTGAAACACACAACCCCTCTGAAACACACACACCTCTGAAACACTCAACACCTCTGAAACACACGACCCCTCTGAAACACACACACCTCTGAAACACTCAACACCTCTGAAACACACGACCCCTCTGAAAAACACGACACCTTCTGAAACACACGACACCTTCTGAAAAACACGACACCCTCTGAAAAACACGACACCTTCTGAAACACACGACACCTTCTGAAACACACGACACCTTCTGAAACACAATACCTTCTGAAACACACAACACATCTGAAACACACAACACCCTCTGAAACACACGACACCCTCTGAAACACACAACACATCTGAAACACACAACACCCTCTGAAACACACGACATCCTCTGAAACACACGACACCCTCTGAAACACACAACACATCTGAAACACACAACACCCTCTGAAACACACGACATCCTCTGAAACACACAATACCTCTGAAACACACAATACCTCTGAAACACACAATACCTCTGAAACACACAATACCTCTGAAACACACAATACCTCTGAAACACACAACACCTTCTGAAACACACAACACCTTCTGAAACACACAACACCTTCTGAAACACAAAACTCTGAACTTGTAAAGAACAAAACATCTGAGTCAAAGAGAGAATCTGAAGAACCACATCCTTCAACAAACAAGAAGAGTCAACACCTCAAGGTCCTGGTTTAGAACTGGTTTAGACCTGGTTTGGACCTGGTTTAGTCTTGGTTTAGACTTGGTTTAGATCTGGTTTAGACCTGGTTTAGACTTGGTTTAGTCCTGGTTTAGTCCTGGTTTAGTCCTGTTTTAGTCCTGGTTTGGACCTGGTTTGGACCTGGTTTAGTCTTGGTTTAGACTTGGTTTAGATCTGGTTTAGACCTGGTTTAGTCCTGTTTTAGTCCTGGTTTGGACCTGGTTTAGACCTGGTTTAGTCCTGGTTTAGAACTGGTTTAGACCTGGTTTAGAACTGGTTTAGACCTGGTTTAGACCTGGTTTAGTCCTGGTTTAGAACTGGTTTAGTCCTGTTTTAGTCCTGGTTTGGACCTGGTTTAGAACTGGTTTAGACCTGGTTTAGTCTTGGTTTAGACTTGGTTTAGATCTGGTTTAGACTTGGTTTAGACTTGGTTTAGTCCTGGTTTAGTCCTGTTTTAGTCCTGGTTTGGACCTGGTTTAGTCCTGGTTTAGTCCTGGTTTAGTCCTGGTTTGGACCTGGTTTAGTCCTGGTTTAGTCCTGGTTTAGTCCTGGTTTAGTCCTGGTTTATGAAATAAGAATTGAGCATAATTTGTTAGAACTTTAAAGTGACACTCGTGTTTCATCAGCTGCTCGCGATAATCCCATCGTCACTCTGAGCCAATCACAGCGCAGGAATTCACACCTACACTTAAGTTTCAAGGACTAAACCAGGTCTAAACCAGGACTAAACCAGGTCTAAACCAGGTCTAAACCTCTTTCTCTACAGCTCTTGTGACAGAGAAAAGCAGCTGACTCTGAAAGTCTGCTCTCTACAGTCTGCTCTCTACAGTCTGCTCTCTACAGTCTGCTCTCTAAAGTCTGCTCTCTAAAGTCTGCTCTCTAAAGTCTGCTCTCTAAAGTCTGCTCTCTACAGTCTGCTCTCTAAAGTCTGCTCTCTAAAGTCTGCTCTCTACAGTCTGCTCTCTAAAGTCTGCTCTCTAAAGTCTGCTCTCTACAGTCTGCTCTCTACAGTCTGCTCTCTAAAGTCTGCTCTCTAAAGTCTGCTCTCTAAAGTCTGCTCTCTAAAGTCTGCTCTCTAAAGTCTGCTCTCTAAAGTCTGCTCTCTAAAGTCTGCTCTCTAAAGTCTGCTCTCTACAGTCTGCTCTCTAAAGTCTGCTCTCTACAGTCTGCTCTCTAAAGTCTGCTCTCTACAGTCTGCTCTCTAAAGTCTGCTCTCTAAAGTCTGCTCTCTAAAGTCTGCTCTCTAAAGTCTGCTCTCTACAGTCTGCTCTCTAAAGTCTGCTCTCTTGGATTCACTTTGTGTTTTAAACATATGGAATTCAGGCGAGTTCAGACTCGTCTCAAAGGAACGTCTCAGATTCGCCTCAGGGCGACTTCAGACTTTAGAGTTCAGACTGTAGAGAGCAGACTGTAGAGAGCAGACTGTAGAGAGCAGACTTTAGAGAGCAGACTTTAGAGAGCAGACTTTAGAGAGCAGACTTTAGAGAGCAGACTGTAGAGAGCAGACTTTAGACCCGGTCCAGACCTGGTTCTCACCTGGATGTGGCCCCTGGCCTGCTCCACGCTCCTCAGCTCGTGGCCCCGGTGCTCCTCGCTCACACACTCCTCACACACACACTCTTGGTCCGGGACGCAGAACCAGTCCAGGTTCTGGTGGTGGATCTCACAGGTTTTCCTCTCGATGTCCCTCAGCGGCTCCAGCAGCTTGTGCTGAGAGAACTTTGGGTTCTCCAGGTGAGGACGGAGGTGGGACTCGCAGTAGGACACGAGACACGTCAGGCAGGACTTCACGGCTCGGCGAGGGACATCGATGCACGAGTCGCACAGAACCGAGTCTGACAGGTCCTGAAGACGGACACGAGAGACGGGTTTAAGACAGAGACAAGTCCTGAAGACAGAGACGAGAGACGGGTTTAAGACCGAGACAAGTCCTGAAGACAGAGACGAGAGACGGGTTTAAGACCGAGACAAGTCCTGAAGACAGAGACGGGTTTAAGTGTTTTTAGTAGTAAACTGACCTCTGGCTCTTCCTCTGGACCAGACCCGGACTTGCTCTGATCCTCGCTCTTGGTCTCTGGACTGGTCTTGGTCCCGTTCTCCTGAGGAACATAACTGGTGCCATTGAGTTTCGGCTTCTCCAGGACTTTACTTGGACTTGGACTGGGACCGGGACTGGGACCGGGACCGGGACCGGGACCGGGACCGGGACCGGGACCGGGACCGGGAGCTTCTGGTCCTGGATCTTCCATGTCTGAAAAAGAGTTTAGTGAAAATCACTGGAAACCGACTTCCGCACGTTTATGACAGAATCACGAGCTCCAGTCGCATCATCTGGATCTGAACGTGATGGACAGACGTGTCCTACAGACAGACGTGTCCTACACACAGACACAGACGTGTCCTACAGACAGACGTGTCCTACACACAGACACAGACGTGTCCTACAGACAGACGTGTCCTACACACAGACACAGACGTGTCCTACAGACAGACGTGTCCTACACACAGACAGTGTCCTACACACAGACACAGACGTGTCCTACACACAGACAGTGTCCTACACACAGACACAGACGTGTCCTACAGACAGTCCATGTGTTTATGACCTGATGAGACGTTCCTCTCAGACGTGTCCATCACAGACAATGTGTCCAAACATCTAACAACCGTGTCCTTCATGACCTTCACCTACATCTGACCTCTGACCTCTGACTGCAGGAGGACGCCACCTACAGGAGGACGCCACCTACAGGAGGACGCCACCCACAGGAGGACGCCACCTACAGGAGGACGCCACCTACAGGAAGACGCCACCCACAGGAGGACGCTACCTACAGGAGGACGCCACCTACAGGAGGACGCCACCCACAGGAGGACGCCACCTACAGGAGGACGCCACCTACAGGAAGACGCCACCCACAGGAGGACGCTACCTACAGGAGGACACCACCTACAGGAGGACACCACCCACAGGAGGACGCCACCTACAGGAGGACGCCACCTACAGGAGGACACCACCCACAGGAGGACGCCACCTACAGGAGGACACCACCTACAGGAGGACACCACCCACAGGAGGACGCCACCTACAGGAGGACGCCACCTACAGGAGGACACCACCTACAGGAAGACGCCACCTACAGGAGGACGCCACCTACAGGAGGACGCCACCCACAGGAGGACGCTACCTACAGGAGGACGCCACCTACAGGAGGACGCCACCTACAGGAGGACACCACCCACAGGAGGACGCCACCCACAGGAGGACGCCACCCACAGGAGGACGCCACCCACAGGAGGACGCCACCCACAGGAGGACGCTACCCACAGGAGGACGCCACCCACAGGAGGACGCCACCTACAGGAGGACGCCACCCACAGGAGGACGCTACCTACAGGAGGACGCCACCTACAGGAGGACGCCACCTACAGGAGGACGCCACCCACAGGAGGACGCCACCCACAGGAGGACGCCACCCACAGGAGGACGCCACCCACAGGAGGACGCCACCCACAGGAGGACGCTACCCACAGGAGGACACCACCCACAGGAGGACGCCACCTACAGGAGGACGCCACCCACAGGAGGACGCTACCTACAGGAGGACACCACCTACAGGAGGACGCCACCTACAGGAGGACGCCACCTACAGGAGGACGCCACCTACAGGAAGACGCCACGTACAGGAGGACGCCACCTACAGGAGGACGCCACCTACAGGAGGACGCCACCCACAGGAGGACGCTACCTACAGGAGGACGCCACCTACAGGACGCCACCTACAGGAGGACGCCACCCACAGGAGGACGCCACCCACAGGAGGACACTACCTACAGGAGGACACCACCTACAGGAGGACGCCACCTACAGGAGGACGCCACCTACAGGAGGACACCACCTACAGGAAGACGCCACGTACAGGAGGACGCCACCTACAGGAGGACACCACCTGAGGACGCCACCTACAGGAGGACACCACCTACAGGAGGACACCACTTACAGGAGGACGCCACCCACAGGAGGACGCCACCTACAGGAGGACACCACCTACAGGAGGACACCACCTACAGGAGGACGCTACCTACAGGAGGACGCCACCTACAGGAGGACGCCACCCACAGGAGGACGCTACCTACAGGAGGACGCCACCTACAGGACGCCACCTACAGGAGGACGCCACCCACAGGAGGACGCCACCCACAGGAGGACACTACCTACAGGAGGACACCACCTACAGGAGGACGCCACCTACAGGAGGACGCCACCTACAGGAGGACACCACCTACAGGAAGACGCCACGTACAGGAGGACGCCACCTACAGGAGGACACCACCTGAGGACGCCACCTACAGGAGGACACCACCTACAGGAGGACACCACCTACAGGAGGACGCCACCCACAGGAGGACGCTACCTACAGGAGGACACCACCTACAGGAGGACACCACCTACAGGAGGACACCACCTACAGGAGGACGCTACCTACAGGAGGACGCCACCTACAGGAGGACGCCACCTACAGGAGGACGCCACCCACAGGAGGACGCTACCTACAGGAGGACGCCACCTACAGGACGCCACCTACAGGAGGACGCCACCCACAGGAGGACGCTACCTACAGGAGGACGCCACCTACAGGACGCCACCTACAGGAGGACGCCACCCACAGGAGGACGCCACCCACAGGAGGACGCCACCCACAGGAGGACGCCACCCACAGGAGGACGCCACCCACAGGAGGACGCTACCTACAGGAGGACGCCACCTACAGGACGCCACCTACAGGAGGACGCCACCCACAGGAGGACGCTACCTACAGGAGGACGCCACCTACAGGACGCCACCTACAGGAGGACGCCACCTACAGGAGGACGCCACCCACAGGAGGACGCCACCCACAGGAGGACGCCACCCACAGGAGGACGCCACCCACAGGAGGACGCTACCTACAGGAGGACGCCACCTACAGGACGCCACCTACAGGAGGACGCCACCCACAGGAGGACGCCACCCACAGGAGGACGCCACCCACAGGAGGACGCCACCCACAGGTGGACGCCACACGACTCCATCTGCAAACTGCTGGACATCTGGACTCTCCCGTCTCCATAGTGACCGACCTGTGCCTGGAGCACTTTGAGAAGACTCTGACCTCCTTTTCAGGTCCCAAGAGGACAAGAGGAGGAGTCCACCAGCTCAGAGGACAAGAGGAGGAGTCCACCAGCTCAGAGGACAAGAGGAGGAGTCCACCAGCTCAGAGGACAAGAGGAAAAACACGTCCAGAATGCTCTCTCAGTCTGTGGACAGCCGGCTTGGGCTCATAACAGAGGGAAGAGAACCAAACAGCAGGACAAAGGGGACAAAAGGGACAAAAGGGAAACAGAACAGAGAATGGTTCTGTCCCTTATGTCTCTGGACTGTTTAGACTAAAGAGCCACATAGTGAGACTAAAGAGCCACATAGTGAGACAAAAGAGCCACATAGTGAGACTAAAGAGCCACATAGTGAGACTAAAGAGCCACATAGTGAGACTAAAAAGAGCCACATAGTGAGACAAAAGAGCCACATAGTGAGACTAAAGAGCCACATAGTGAGACTAAAGAGAGCCACATAGTGAGACAAAAGAGCCACATAGTGAGACTAAAGAGCCACATAGTGAGACTAAAGAGCCACATAGTGAGACTAAAAAGAGCCACATAGTGAGACTAAAGAGCCACATAGTGAGACTAAAGAGCCACATAGTGAGACTAAAGAGAGCCACATAGTGAGACTAAAGAGCCACATAGTGAGACTAAAGAGCCACATAGTGAGACTAAAGAGCCACATAGTGAGACTAAAGAGCCACATAGTGAGACTAAAGAGCCACATAGTGAGACTAAAGAGCCACATAGTGAGACTAAAGAGCCACATAGTGAGACTAAAGAGCCACATAGTGAGACTAAAGAGCCACATAGTGAGACTAAAGAGCCACATAGTGAGACTAAAGAGCCACATAGTGAGACTAAAGAGCCACATAGTGAGACTAAAGAGCCACATAGTGAGACTAAAGAGAGCCACATAGTGAGACTAAAGAGCCACATAGTGAGACTAAAGAGCCACATAGTGAGACTAAAGAGCCACATAGTGAGACTAAAGAGCCACATAGTGAGACTAAAGAGCCACATAGTGAGACTAAAGAGCCACATAGTGAGACTAAAGAGCCACATAGTGAGACTAAAGAGCCACATAGTGAGACTAAAGAGAGCCACATAGTGAGACTAAAGAGCCACATAGTGAGACTAAAGAGAGCCACATAGTGAGACTAAAGAGCCACATAGTGAGACTATGTGAGGTAGGAGTTATTCAAATACTGCTGTTGTTACTTGTACTTGTTTGTCATCAGGGCCACGCCTCCTTTCAGTCGGCCACGCCCCTAAACTATCATCAGTTTCACCTTTGATTTGCCCCATTTATGTGCAGCACGTCACACCAGAGGGTTCCAGGTTTGAGCACCTTAATGTGCACGATATACATGCAGTAAATACATGCAGTACACACAGTAAATACATGCAGTACACACAGTAAATACATGCAGTACACACAGTAAATACATGCAGTACACACAGTAAATACATGCAGTACACACAGTAAATACATGCAGTACACACAGTAAATACATGCAGTACACACAGTAAATACATGCAGTACACACAGTAAATACATGAAGTACACACAGTAAATACATGCAGTACACACAGTAAATACATGAAGTACACACAGTAAATACATGCAGTAAATACATGAAGTACACACAGTAAATACATGCAGTATATACATGCAGTACACACAGTAAATACATGCAGTAAATACATGAAGTACACACAGTAAATACATGCAGTACATACATGCAGTACACACAGTAAATACATGCAGTAAATACATGAAGTACATACATGAAGTACACACAGTAAATACATGCAGTACATACATGCAGTACACACAGTAAATACATGCAGTAAATACATTAAGTACATACATGAAGTACACATAGTAAATACATGAAGTACACACAGTAAATACATGCAGTAAATACATGAAGTACATACATGAAGTACAAACAGTAAATACATGCGGTACATACATGAAGTACATACATGCAGTACACACAGTAAATACATGCAGTACACACAGTAAATACATGCAGTACACACAGTAAATACATGAAGTACACACAGTAAATACATGCAGTACATACATGCAGTACACACAGTAAATACATGCAGTAAATACATAAAGTACATACATGAAGTACACACAGTAAATACATGAAGTACACACAGTAAATACATGCAGTAAATACATGAAGTACACACAGTAAATACATGCAGTAAATACACGAAGTACACACAGTAAATACATGCAGTACATACATGAAGTACACACAGTAAATACATGAAGTACACACAGTAAATACATGCAGTAAATACATGAAGTACACACAGTAAATACATGCAGTAAATACATGAAGTACACACAGTAAATACATGAAGTACATACATGAAGTACACATAGTAAATACATGCAGTACACACAGTAAATACATGCAGTACATACATGCAGTACACACAGTAAATACATGCAGTACACACAGTAAATACATGCAGTACACACAGTAAATACATGCAGTACATACATGCAGTACACACAGTAAATACATGAAGTACACACAGTAAATACATGCAGTACACACAGTAAATACATGAAGTACACACAGTAAATACATGCAGTACATACATGCAGTACACACAGTAAATACATGAAGTACACACAGTAAATACATACAGTAAATACATGCAGTACACACAGTAAATACATGCAGTACACAGTAAATACATGCAGTACACACAGTAAATACATGCAGTAAATACATTAAGTACACACAGTAAATACATGCAGTACACACAGTAAATACATGCAGTACACACAGTAAATACATGCAGTACACAGTAAATACATGCAGTACACAGTAAATACATGCAGTACACAGTAAATACATGCAGTACACACAGTAAATACATGCAGTAAATACATAAAGTACACACAGTAAATACATGCAGTAAATACATGAAGTACACACAGTACACACAGTAAATACGTGCAGTAAATACATGAAGTACACACAGTAAATACATGCAGTACACACAGTAAATACATGCAGTACACAGTAAATACATGCAGTACACAGTAAATACATGCAGTACACAGTAAATACATGCAGTACACACAGTAAATACATGCAGTAAATACATAAAGTACACACAGTAAATACATGCAGTAAATACATGAAGTACACACAGTACACACAGTAAATACATGCAGTAAATACATGAAGTACACACAGTAAATACATGCAGTACACAGTAAATACATGCAGTACACACAGTAAATACATGCAGTACACACAGTAAATACATGCAGTACATACATGCAGTACACACAGTAAATACATGAAGTACACACAGTAAATACATGCAGTACACAGTAAATACATGCAGTACACACAGTAAATACATGCAGTAAATACATAAAGTACACACAGTAAATACATGCAGTAAATACATGAAGTACACACAGTACACACAGTAAATACATGCAGTAAATACATGAAGTACACACAGTACACACAGTAAATACATGCAGTAAATACATGAAGTACACACAGTACACACAGTAAATACATGTACTACACTTCAGCTTCAGTGGAATTCAAAGCACAAAAGTCTCAGTAAAAGACAAACAAAACGTGTTAAACCAGAAGAAGATGAAACAGTTTCTGTGGTTTCACCTGAAACTGTCAAATCATAGACGTGTCTTACCTTCTGTTGTAGACCGGGTTTAGACCTGGTTCAGACCGGGTTTAGACCTGGTTCAGACCGGGTTTAGTCCTCCCTCTGCTTTCTGACTCTGCTTTAGTTTCTCTGTCTCTCACACTCTGCTCTGA